>NW_026898583.1:0-114644 GCF_033153095.1 Gastrolobium bilobum
CTCGTTTTTTAAAACCGATTTATTTTTTGTTCCCGGGATGAACCGATTTAATTTTTGTGCTTGGGAACAAAAAAGGAATCAGAAAATTTCTACTTTTTTGTTCCATGGCACAAAATGAGAAACACTTATATCTCTCAATCACTCTCCATCTCTACTATCATCACCATTCACCACCACCACCACCACCACCACCATCATCTCAATACGACCACCGTCGCTGCCGTCGTCACCACCCCCACCACCACGATACCACTGCCATCATCACCACCACCTCCACCCATCACTACCACCATGCCGCCGTCACCACCACCACAACTACCACCGCTGCCACCACCACCATCACCACTACCACCATCATTGTTACCATTGCCACCACCACCATTGCCACTACCACCATCATCGTTACCACTGCCACCACCACCATCGCCACCACTTCCATCACCACGACGCCACCATTACTATCACCACCACTGTCACCAACCACCACTACCATTGTCGCAGCCACTACCGTCACCACCATCGTCACAGCCACTACCACTATCATAACCATGTCACTGACACCACCACCACCACCATGCCACCCCCGCCGCCACCACCACCACAACCACACCATAGGGAAAGGAAAGTGATGATCCAATTTTTTTATATTTAATATGAATTATTTTTTATTATATTGTTTGTTGTGTTAACAAACACAATTCTCATTCTCGGAATAAAAATAGAACATGTCATCAAACATATTTTTTTTCTCCGAAATTGTTCCAAGACACAAATAAAAAAGAATTATTTCTTTTTAGAAACAGTGTTAGGGAATAGAATGGTTATCATGCACACCCTTATGTTCCCGGGAACAGAAATGGATAGAAAACTCGTTTGGTAAAACCGATTTTTTTTTTCGAGATAAACCGATTTAACTTTTGTGCTGGGGAACAAAAAAAAGAATAAAAAAATTTCTGCTTTTATGTTCTCGGGCAAAAAATGAGAAGCACTTGTCTCTCTTAATCACTCTCCTCCGCTACCATCATCACCACCACCACCATCATCGCCCCTATCGTCACAACCACCACCACTATCACCACGACCTCCGCACATTGCCACCATCACCATCATCACTACCATCATGCAACCGTCGTCACTACCACTGTCACCACCACTACCATCACCGTCATCATTGCCAACCACTGTCACCAACCAGCACCACCATCATCGCAGTCATTGCCGTCACCACCACCACTACCGCCACTGCCATCATTGCCATCACCACGCCATTGCCGCCACAATTACCACCACTGTCACCAACTACCACTATTATCGTTGTAGCCACTATCGTCACCACCACCACCACCACCATGTTGTCATCAACACTACCATCATCGCGCCATCGCCACCTCCAACATCACCATCACCACCACCGTCACCAACCACCATCGCAGCAGCCAATGTCGTCACCACCACCATTGTAGTTGTCATCACCACCACCACCATGTCGCCACCTTTATCACCACCACCGCACCATATGAAAAAGAAAGTGATGATCTGAATTTTTTTTATGCTTAATAAAAATTATTTTTTATTATATTATTTGTTGTGTTATCAAATGCCGTTCTCATTCTCGGAATAAAAATATAACATGTTATCAAACACACTTTTGTTGTCAAAAGCTGTTCTAAGATACAGAAATAGAAAATAATTGTTTCTTTTCAAAAACAGTGCAAGAGAACATAATGGTTGTCCTGGACACCTTAAGCTTGGTGATGAGGTAATCTTAATGATGTAAGTATTTAAAAAAAAAAAAAAAAAAGACCAGCGATGATATGTGTGTGTGTAATTGTGTGTATATATATATATAGGTGGTAACCCCCTCCAAGCCAAATTTACAATCTTGATTAAGAAGTTATATACTAAGGCTGATTTTTTTGGATTTTGTTTTTAAAAAAGGAAAAAAAATAAATAAACTAGCATTATATATATATATATATATATATATATATATATATATATATATATATATATATATATATATGAGTTCATTTAATCTCATGTTCCATGAGAGATGATATCTTATGTTGTAGAGACATATGTGATGGGGTCCACTATTTACAAAAAAAGAAAAAAGAGTATCACGATTTTCGATGGGTCTATAGGAGATAAACTACTATTATCTTGCATAAGAGTAGTTTTTCCCTATATATATATATATATATATATATATATATATATATATATATATTTATTTTTATTTTATTTTATTTTTTTTCAGACTATAAAAAAGAAAGAAAGCAGACAGGGGGAAAGAAGAGTGTAGAGACCGCGCGGAGGGCGGGGGGTGGGGGGCAAAAGAAGAAGAAGAAAGTAATATTGTGGGAGCAATTCATTCTGTTATTTCCTTTTTTCAATTAATTGTTTATATTTAAAGTTTTCTCTTAAGTTGTTTTTCGAAAGTTGTCATAATGCAGTTATTCTGCGTAAATTTCTTTTTCTGTTTAACTTTGATCTTACCATTAATTTTATTATTATTTAGCTCTAAAAATTTATTTCTTTTAAAAGTTGATGAATTATTTGGTACCAAATTAATATTGAGAGAAAGTATAAATTTTAACTGTATGATTTTGATGTGAGCTGACCAACAAAGGTTTGGGATTAGAAGGTGATAGGGTAAGAGACACTTTATTTGGCTTGAGCTCCGCCAATCAGACTATTTCACATACAGAAACCCACAAAATTGGGATTTAATTAACTTCAGTTAAATATTATACAATTTATTTTTATTATTTTTTATATTCATTTTTTTTTACTTACTTTATAGAATGATATTTTTCGTTATCACGACTGGAATGGTTATATTTAAAAAACCTCAATATTACTGATATTTTTTCTCATGTTTGTTTGTTTGTACTGACATTTCTAGAGAATCACCATGCCTAGTCTATGTTTTATTGGCCAGAATTTGGTAGTTTCCATCGATTTCTATGAAAACCCTTTAGGGTTTTATATTATATTAGGGAATCAACAAGTGGTTGATGTGTTTTATCAAAATAGAGTGGAAACATTTACATATAGAATATATTAGATGAAATGAAAGCAGTGTATAATTTGTAACTTTAAGTAGTTAGGATGTAATACATGTTCTAATTTGATGTAACGTAGTTTAGGTAGTAGATTCTGATGTAAAATATTTAGAAAGTAAAATATATGTACTTGACTGAGAACCATGTATAAAGTAACCAAGTAAAGTTTGCTATATAAATTGATATTTAAAAGTTTACACTACTCTATTTTATTATTATTATTATTATTATTATTATTATTATTATTATTATTATTATCAATACATAATGGGATATTCATTATATTAGTTAAAATAGAGGATGTAACATTTTAGGCCTTCAAAATTCTTAGGAAAAAATAATCGAAGAAATATTTTATTTTTATTTTGTCTCCAATAGCACTTTTTTGACTTTCAAAATTTTTTAACAATAAATTATCTCTCACCTTAATTCCACATGTTATTGTTACAGACGAATATATATTTACTGGTATCAAATAAAAAAATTAAATATTTTATCTGAGTAATATTTTTTGTCAATCTAATTGTCTAATTTATTAAATTTAATTTCTTAATTAATTTTTAATTTTTAATAAATTACTGTTATTAGATTAATAGCAAACAATGCTTCAAATAAGATGGTTCCACCCTAGATTTTGTATTTATATTTAAAACTAATTTTTTCCCAGTCCATCATGGTATACTTTTAGTATTTCTTTTTTAGAAAACAAACTCGAATTAATCCATTAAACAGATTCAATTTTTTTTTAGAAAAAGAAAAGAAAAGAGAATGCATAGTGCTATACTAAAAATGCTGCAATGAGAAAGCGAAATGGGTTAGGCGCGTACTTTCACGCGCGCGATATTTTTGTTGTCTGCTAGGGTTTGCTAACTGAGTTTTGTTTGGAGGTGCTCGAATGGAAAAAGAGAAAGGTTACGGGGATGTCTCTCTGGTCACGTCTAGAAAGAGTACGAAGCGTACTAAGAATGGAGATGAAATCCAGACGGAGGTGGTGATGCGCGAAGCGATTAAAGATTTTCAATCTGGATCAGCTATGATCGAAAAATCGCGATCGTTTGTAGAGGTGATTGGTGTGGAGAATGTGTGTCCGGCGACAACGCTCCATGGCTTTTTGAAGAAGAAGAACCTGATTTGGAAGATCTGGACCCTAATTTGGGAGTGATATCTTAGTGGGGTTTCCAGACAATTGTGAGGGAAGATGGTTCGGTTGAAATTAAGAGCTACAAGGACGCAAGAATCAGAATGCGTCAGCGATGGAAGAACGCCTTGATTGTGAAGCTGCTGGGGAGGAAGATTGGCGTTGGCTTTATGAAGAAAAGGCTGGAGGTGTTGTGGGCGAAGGCTGGAAGTATAACCGTTGCTGATCTGGGAAACGACTTCTTCTCGGTCAGGTTCAGTACTTTGGAGGACATGAATTTGGTGATAACGGGAGGACCATGGATCATACTCGGTCATTACCTTGCAACTAGAAAGTGGTGGGACAGAAGGATGGTGTTAATCATGTGAAGAATACCCCCAAAGGGATGGCTGTGAAGCAGAATGGGATGAATCCCCCTAGTCCCAAAGTGAACAAGGAAAACTTTTCCTCGGGCTCTCAAATTGATTCCCCAGTTATTGGAATGCTGTTTTCAGCCAGGGCTGACAAATCTGTCAAGAAAAGTGGTGTGAGCAAACCTTCGGTGGTGAACTCCAAGAAATTTGTGTACAAGACTTCATCAGTAAAAGGAAAGGGAATTTCCACAGATTCTTCGATTTGTTTTGGAGCAGGTAGTAGCTCGAATGTTCAGAAGAATGATACTTTGAATGGTTTAGAGAATGGGGCAGGGGATGATCTCCTGCTAAGAGAGAAGTCTATTCCCATTGCAGATAAGTATTCTGTTGAGGACATGGCTGCGGTTGCTTCATTGAATGAACCTGTTCCTCCAGATCGAGTCATAGGAGAGTCCTTAAAGATGGTGGATGCTAATGCAGGTATGGAAGTAGATTTAACTATTAATGCCAATTTAGATTCTGCCATGAGTAACTGCTGTGTGTCTGCTAGTGATGAGATGGATGATGAAAGCAGTAAGGTTGTGATCCATTATCATGGGTCTGAAATGTATGAAAGAAGCAGCAAGAGCTTAGGGATCTTGCAAAAAAATCAAGATTTATCATGAATGTGTTCACATGGAATTGTAGAGGTGCAGCTAAGAAACAATTCAAGAGCACCTTCAATAGATTCCGAATAAAGTATAAAGTTGGTATGGCTGCTATCCTAGAGCCTAGAGTGAGTGGAAAAAAAGCAATCAAAATTATTCACAAATTGGGTTTCTCTAATTACATCATAGTGGAAGCTCAAGGTTTTTCAGGAGGCATTTGGATGTTGTGGAATTCCTCTGAAGTCAAGATTACTCTCATCTCAAAACAGGATCAGTTCATTCACTGCTGGATTGAGATTGATGATAAGAAGGGATTTTTCTGGACGGCTGTCTATGCTCATCCTCAAGAGGGGAAACACAGAACTCTTTGGGAGGACTTGAAACTAATTGGGAGGACCATGGATGAAGCATGGGTGATATCAGGAGATTTTAAAGAGATTGTTTGTGCTGGTGAGAAGAGAGGAGGAGGCCCGGTTGATTTTAATAGGTGTAACCAGTTTGCAAATGTCTTGAATGCCTGTGGTGTTGTGGATTTAGGAGGAGGTGGAAACAGATTCACATGGAGAGGCCCTAAGTTCCTCCATCTAAATAGGGTTTTCAAGAGGCTTGACAGAGTTGTTGCCAATGAGAGTTGGAGAGCCACATTTGAGGATGCAGATGTCCTTACCCTCCCCAGACTTTTTTCTGACCATTGTCCTATTCTTATCCGAATGGAAAAGGAGGATACTGTCTGGAGAGAGAGGCCCTTTAGGTTCTTTGCTTCTTGGCAGGAAGATCCTAGATTTAACAATTTTTTAAAAGCTCATTGGAAGCATGATGCCAATCTGTGTGTCAGTCTTTCTTCATTTGTGCCAGCCTTGAAAGATTGGAATAGAAATGTCTATGGTTTTATTCAGCATAAGAAGAATAAATTAATTGCTAGATTGGATGGGTTCAGAAGCATAGTTGTGGTAACAATAGCAGGAATCTTGAGAAGCTAGAAGCCAAGCTGAGAAAAGAGCTCTCGGACATCCTTGACCAGGAAGAGCAATTGTGGTTCCAAAAATCTAGGGGGGATTGGATAAGAGATGGGGACAGAAACACTAGATTTTACCACACTAGCACACTAATCCGAAGGAAAAGGAACAAAGTTCTAAAGTTGCAGGATGAAGCTGGTCTTTGGGTTAATGGTGAGGAGAACCTGATTGCCTTAGCCAGAAAGTTCTATCTCAATCTTTTCAAGGAGGAAGTGAAGGATCCAGATTGGGTACAAACTAAGTCTTCTTGGCCAGAGATAGATGTTGAACAGATGCCTTTGCTGTCCTTGAACATTGACCTGGAGGAGGTGAGAGCTGCTTTATTCCAAATGGCTCCACTAAAGGCCCCTGGACCAGATGGATTTCCAGCCTTGTTCTACCAAAAAAATTGGGAGTTGCTTAAATCTCAAGTGTATGCAAGCATGCAGAATTATCTTCTTCATCCGGAATTGATTAAGGAAGTAAATCACACACTCCTTGTTCTGATCCCGAAGATTGACAGACCAAACATAATGAAGCAATTCAGACCAATAGCTCTATGCAACTCCTTGTACAAGGGTCTCAGCAAAGTTTTAGTTAACAAGCTAAAACCGATTCTGGGAAGTCTTATATCCCCAAATCAAGTTAGCTTTGTTCCGAGAAGACACATTCAAGACAACATCATCATTGCCCAAGAACTAGTCCATGCTATGCATAGAATGAAAGGAAAAAAAAGTTTTTTCTCTATCAAGATAGATCTAGAAAAAGCTTATGATAAGTTGAATTAGAGTTTCATCAGGGCTGTCTTGGTAGATGTGAAGCTGCCTGGAAACTTAATTTAAGCAATAATGGGCTGTGTGACCAGCCCTTACATGGAGGTGCTTTGGAATGGAGCTAGGACACCTGGTTTTTACTATCAGCGAGGAATTAGACGAGGGGATCCATTATCCCCCTATCTCTTTGTCCTCTGCATGGAGAAGCTTACACACCTAATCTTGGATGAGGTGGAGGCCAGAAATTGGGTACCAATGAGAGCTGGAAAATCTGGTCCTCCTATCTCACACTTAATGTTTGCAGATGATGTTATTCTGTTTGCAGAAGCTTCTCTCTCACAGTTGGAGTCTATTACTCATTGCTTGGAGAAGTTCTCGAAGATGTCAGGGCAATGTGTGAATGTGGAGAAGTCATGTATTTACTTCTCTAAAAATGTTCCTTTGGAAACAGTGAGCTTAATTACATCAGTTAGTGGTTTTAAAAGAGTTAGCAGCCTTGGATGCTACTTGGGGGCCTTAATGAGGCATGGCAGAATAAAAAGAGACCACTATGCTGATATCATCTCTAGAGTGCAAGGAAGATTATAGGGTTGGAAGTCAAAATGCCTTTCCTTGGCAGGTAGGATCACTCTTGCAAAGAGTGTAATTTCAGCTATACCATCTTATCACATGCAGAACAGTATGCTGTCTGTTCATGTTTGCCAAGAAGTTGAGAGACTTCAAAGAAACTTCATTTGGGGGGACACTGAAACCCACAAAAGAGCTCACTATGTCTCCTGGGATCAAATGTGCTTACCCAGAGTTTGTGGAGGACTAGGCATTATTAACTTGAGAAGACAAAATGAAGCATACATGTAGAAGTTAGCCTGGAAGGTAATGAATGAGCAGAATAGCTTGTGGGTCCAGGTTATGCTTGGGAAATATGGAAGGAAGCTCAATCCTCAGAGAGGCTTACTGTCAAAAGTTGCTGACTCCCCTCTCTGGAAAAACATTTGCAAAGCTAGGGACAGTCTGTTTAAGCATCTTGAATGGGTGGTTGGCAATGGGAAAGAAGTCTGTTTCTGGACTGACTTGTGGGGAGGATGGAAGAGTACTCTATTTGAACAGGCTTTCAACAAACCTCCTGACTCTTGGCTGCCCTTAAAAGTGTATGAGCTGGTTGACCCCTCTACGGGAGATTGGAACTGGAGCTGCCTCTGTGAGTGGCTTGATGACCCCAGCATTATTAAATTGAAAGCCATTGTCCCTCCAGCAAAGGACTGTCCTGATGATAGCTTGAAATGGAGATGGAGTAGCCCAAGCATGTCCTTTGCAAAGAATGCTTATTGTCACAATACTGAAGCTCATGTAGGAAAGGATAGGGTTTGGGAAGCTATTTGGAAATGGAGGGGACCATATAAAATTGCAAAATTCATGTGGCTTGCTTGCTTAGGGAAGCTTCCTGTCAGATCCATGACTGGACAGTGGTATGAGGGGGATGTTCTATGCCCTGTGTGTGTTGCTGGTCAGGAAACAGTCATGCATGTGTTAAGGGATTGCAAAGTGGCTAGGCAGACTTGGGAGAGATGGTTTTCAGGTAATATTCTTCTTGAATTTTTAAATGCTGAAGGAATTGACTGGTTTAGACTTAATATTCTCCATTCTTTTTCGAGTAAGCATTGGCAAACCTGGAAGGAGATTTTTTTGTGACTTGTTGGTTTCTCTGGCATTGGAGAAACTCTTCTGTTCATGAGAATTTCTTTGAGATGCCACAAGACCCTGTGCATACAATTTTGATTTACTTGGCTGGTATGAAAAGAGTTGGTATCCCTGTCCCAATCTGCCATGACCTGGACAAGCATCAAAACTCTGATGACAGTAGGCAGTCGAGGAACCAGGGTAGAACCAGAATCTATGTTGATGGTGCACATAATTTGTTTTCTGGTATAGGCAGCTGTGGTGGTCTCATATGCTCATCAAATGGAGAGTGGATAGGTGGATTTTCATATAATATAGGCAGCTGCACAGTTCTGGAAGCTGAATTATGGGGACTGTATCATGGTCTCAAATTGGCAGGAGACTTAGAACTCAAGGAGTTATGGATTGGAAGTGACAGCAAAGATGCTTTACTTTGTGTAGACAAGGATGTTGAATGCAGTGGCTATTCCTCTCTTATTAGCAAGATCAAGAAATCTCTCCAGAAGGTAGATAAGGTGCAGCTGGAGTATATCCCAAGAGACCACAATGTGTGTGCTGATTCATTAGCTAGTTTGGGATTTAAGCTCAAGGGGGAGGAGACAATGTTTCACTCCATTCCCCCTCCTAGTATTTTACCATCTTGGTTAGTTTTAAGCTCCAAGCTTTCAATGGAGCATATGTGTATGAACTTGCATAGTATGTCTATTTAATTGATTCTGGGCCTGGCCCTCCTGTTTTACTAAAAAAAAAAAAAAAATGCTGCAATGTGTCTACAAGTGGCACTAAAAGAACCACACACATATATATATATATATATATATATATATATATATATATATATAAGATTTTGTGTTGGCGCTGAAAGTGTCGTAATATTAAGAAAAGGGCGCTTAAAGTGCCATGTATAAATAATTGGCACATTTAGCGCCATGTTGTGAGAAGAAAAGGGCGCCAGTAGCGTGAAAATAATATTAGTAAAATAATAAATAGTAATAAAATATAATATAATATAATATAATAGAATAAATAAATAAATAAATTTTAAAATATTAAAATAATATTTAAAATAAAATAATAATAAGAAAAAAAAAGGAAAAGATTATATTTTCTTTAAGTCATGGTTAGATTAGATCTTTTTAAGTCAAACAAATAAATGCAATGATTAGTTAGTTAGATATTTAATTAGAATCTTATCCATATGTAATGATTAGTTGGTTAGATTTCTTATTAAGAAAAACGAAAGAAGAAGAAGAAGAAATCAATATATATATATATATATATATATGTGTGTGTGTGTGTGTGTGTTTGTATGTATACCCTGACGAAGAAAGAAAATAAAAAATGGAGGAGAAGAAAGAAATAGAGAGAGAGAGAGAGAGAGCGCATAACAGTGAGGGAGGGAGAAAAAAACACGAGAGAAAAGAAAGGAGAAAGAAAAGGAATGAGGAAGAGGAAGGAAAGTGAGAAACAAAAAGAAGAAGAAATTGGGGGGAAATAAAAGAGGAAGGTAACATTAGAAGGGAACATCGTTCTCCTTTTTTTATTCATTCTTTTTCTATTTTATATTTGAAGTTGGTATTTTAAAGTTATCTATTTAAAAGATGAGAAGGTGTCGTTACTCTGTCAAACTATTTTTTTATGAATTTATTATACTATTTTGGTTTTATCCTCTAACTTTGAGTGATGAATATGTTCATATTGGTTATAAGAATGATATTAAATCAAGACTATATAACTACTGAATTCCTTTGGTATCAAATGGATATTAACGAAATATGTAATATTTAACTGAATGATTTTAATGTGGACTGACCAATAGAGATTTTGGATCAGACGGTAAGAAGGTAAGGGATGCTTTGCACGACTTGAGCTCCGCCAAACAGAACCTTTCACTTAAAGATTTCATGTTCTTTTTATACGATTATTATTTAAGTAATTATTTTCTCATTATAAACATGTTATGGGAGAACGATATTTTCCACTAAAGCAGATGGACTGGTTACAGTTCGAAAACCCCAATAGTAATGAGATTTTTTTTCACGCGCGTTTATGTTTATGTTAACCTTTCCTGAAAGTAAGCATGCCAATATGAGTAGCTTTGGAGTAAGATGAAATACTATGGTTAAAGACTTTGAAGACGGTATGGAGTACAGTAGAGTAACTGATAATAGTGAATTTGACTTCTATCTCATCTCATGTATAATTAAATTTTAAGAATATTTTATCATATGCCTTATTTTATATCTGTTGTGTTAGAATATCATTATAATTATCATTCTCTTATTTAAAATAAGATTTAATAATTAATGTGACATCCTGTATTCTACCAAAAAAAAAAGCGACATCCTCTATTCTAGCCAGTTATAGAGGATGTTACAAGAGATAGAGGTGACAAAACAGGCTCAGCCTGCCTACCCACCCGGGCTAAACTTTTTATTTATTTAATTTTTAGTGTAAAATGCCATTGGTCCGGCGGGGTGGGGCGTGCTAAGTTTTATAGCCCACCTTCAAAGGTCGGGCAAGGCGAGCTAGCCCATTTCTCATATATATATATATATATATATATATATATAGGGTCAGGATCATTTTACACCAGTGTAAGTTACACTCTTAATCTTGCCCGTTGATCCCACTTATATCTAAGGGCTCTAATTTTTTAGTAATGTGAGCCATTGGATACAAGTGGATCAATGGTCAAGATTGAGTGTAAACACAAAATAATATCTTCTAAAACAAGATATTTAATTTTAAAAATACATCTAAACATGTCAGGCTTTTTGACCCTTATAACCCTTTATTAATAATTAATTACCAATTTGACCTTGATTATAAACTATTTCAAAAATTTAACCTCCTCAAAAAACATAACACCAATCTGCCCCTGTTTGACCGTTGACCACCAAGCCTACCCGGGTACACCCCTCGCTACCCGGGTATTTTTTGAAAATTTTTGCCTACCCGGGTAGGTAGGGGTGTACCCGGGTAGTGTTCTTCGAATCTGGGAATTTGCTTGCATTATTTACCCGGGTATGGAGGGGTGTTCCCGGGTAAATGTCGACGGTAGGGTTTTTTAAAAAGCCAGCAGCCCCATTTCGAAAACCCACAAAGTGGTACCCGAGTAGAGCTGCTGGAAGTTCCTTGTGTTGCGCGATTGGGGACGAAATCTTACTCAAATTCTTCGTGGTTGTGATCATTAGTTCGTGCATTGTGAGTCTCTGCCTTCTACCGATTGAAATCCATCCAAGGTAAAAAAAAATTTCTTTCTGGATGTTTCCTGTTCTGATTTCATCCAATATGTTTGTCCCTTATTGCATTTTTGTAGTTTGCATGGTTATGTAATTTGATTTTGACCGATTAATTTTTGAAAAAAATGGCCCTAGCCCTAACCCTGACCCTAACCTTAACCCTAACCCTAACCTGTATGTATCTGATTTCTGATTTTGGTTATTTTTTCAGTTTAATAGTGTGACGCAATGACCTCTAGACGCGTTTCAAAGCTGCCAGTGACCCATTCCGAGAGAAGAACCAAGAGTCGTCACGATGGAGGGTCATCCTCTCAACCCCAGGCTGCTTCGAGTCAGGCTCCAGACTTGACGTTCGGATATCTGTTTGAGGATGACATACTTGCACACTAGAGGTTCGTGAAGTATTTCATGAGCTGGAGGATCTGCGAGCCGAAATCACTGGATTCGGCCTTCTTCAACTTGGAGCGGTTCGACATTGTTCCGCTTCTTGAGGAGACACATTTAGTTGACCTGGCAGAGATGCGGTGCCCATACTCGGAGGTTATGGTAAGAGCCTTCTACCAAAACCTTGGGTACTCGCAAGGCGAGCTGACTTCCCGTGTCTGCGGGATTGATATCATCATGACTGCTCTTATCTGGACGGAGCTACTGGGGTTTGATTTTGATGGTGTCACAAGAGCAGCACTATATGATGGAGACAGCCATCACATATTTGGTGATTATGACCGGGAGGCCATTGTTACAGAGACTAGGAGGGCAGACACTGGGCCCGGACATTTTGCTCATTATCCTGTGAGCAACTTGTCGGTGTCTGCTCGCATTCTTCATTACATGGTGACACATATTATTTTCCAGCACCCGCATAATCACTCGAAGGTGCTGGAAGGAGACTTTGTCATCTTGTGGGCCCTCCTTCACCGTCAGCAGGTGAACTGGAGGCATTATATATGCATACTGATGTGGTAGGCTGCCAAGTCAAAGAAAGCTGAATTGCCTTTTGCATTCCTGGTGCAGAAGATTCTGCATAGATTTGGTGTGCCTATGGCAACAGAGACCTTGAAGACCGCCACAGGCTGGAATGCTATATTTGGCGAGAGGCTATTGAAGCAGTGTGGGATCCTGCCGAACAGAGCGGGTATCTGGATGTGGAAGAAGGCACCAGAACCACCTGAGATCCCAGTTCACCACGATGCTGAGATGGAGGATGCACCTGCAGGTGATGTGTTTGGGTTTATGCATTTTTTTGTTGGTTTTTTTAATACTAATGTGGTACTTATAATATGTGTTTTTCATGGTTTATGATGCAGGCCTTGATGATGACGATGAGGATGCCGGCGCTGCTGAGGTTGATGACGGACAGACACGTCCTACCCGCAGTCGGCGACCACCAACTCCTCCATCTCTTGAGGGTGGATGGACAGCTCCTGAGGGTGGATGGACATCTGATCATATCATGGCATCCTTGTATGCTCTGACATGTGGCATGGACTCATTGAGTACTGACTTTAGAGGATTTAGACAAAGCACAAGCAAGTGGTGGAACCAGATGGACACAAGGGTTACACGGTTGGACACAAGGGTTACACGCTTGGAAGGTTTAGTTGGCAATGGTGCCCATACTCAGGAGGAGGCTGATGCTGCTGTTGCGGACGGTGGTGATGTGGAGGAAGATGATGAGAATGGGGAGGACACGCAATCGGATTAGGCTGTCCATAGGGTTTCACATGAGGGTTTTATATTACTGGGTGTATTTTGGGTAGGATGACCATTTTGGATGTAATGTAGTCATTTTGGTACAATTTTGGAACTTTACCTACATTGCATGGATCTTGTTGTACTTGGATGTTCAATATTTGAATGAAAGAAATTTTCGTGTTGCGCACGTTCAGACTTGTTGGTTCTATGCATTAATATGGGTCTTTGCATAAATATTGTCATATGTAATTTGGAAAACAATGGACCCCAAAGTACTTTAATATGGATGTTCAACATTGATTGGTGCGCATCATGCTTCTGTCATCCTATTTCTACGAAATCAATCCACCCTCAAGTCATATTGTATGTAGGTATTACACAACAATTCAAAAAATGCAAAAAAAATGGCCAAAACAGCAGCTGCAACTGCATAACCAACTGGTCTACCCGGGTACCATGAACTGGTCTGTACCCGGGTATATCATTACAAGTTACCCGGGTAGACCAGTTGGTTATGAAGTAGCAGCTGCTGTTTGGGGTATTTTTTTGGCATTTTTTTAATTGTTGTGTAATACCATAACCTTAACTGACACGGGGAAGGGGTAAATGGGTATGGTACACATTCGGATTGCACATTATGCAACACAACAATATATTTCAACAATACATTTCAACAACACAATACATAACTAATACAAGATAGAGTTTAGGGTACACGGAAACAAAACAATACAAGATAGGGTACTCGTTAAACAAAACAAAATAGGGTACGTAATCATGCTTGTCTTAGTCTCAATGGACATGTACGAATGTTATGTCCAACTTGCTTGCAATGCTTACATCTACTCTGACTGCTCGTCGGTTGAGACTCAACCCAATCTATCTCATTCTGAATCCTTGAAGACTTTGGTCTTCCTTTTGCACGTACCAACCGTGAATCCGGAATTACAGTAGGCCCAAAAATGGATGGAATCAACAATTCATTGCCAATAGGAAACCAGTGTGCAACATATACTTTAGAAATGGTTGGGATTTTAAAAACATCATCCACATAATCATAATGGTTTAACTTGGCGACCTTGCAAACTGCTAAAACATGGCTGCAGGGATACCTCCTTGTTGTATACCTACCACACTGACATTTACGATTGACTAAGTTCACTCTCTTAGTGTCACCAACCTCGTGTGTAGAATGATTATAGGCATCTTCAACCTCAAACAGTAACAGCTCACTATCATATATCCTCACACGATAAGTGCCGGCCAATTCATCATTTTTTTGCAAAGCTGCCTCAACCTTCTTTGAAACTATCCTTCCTTGTGAGATATCTTTTTCAATGGCTTCATGTCTCTTGACGAAATACTCGACGAGTCTACTGAATGTCATCTTGACCAATGCAATTATCGGCAGATTACGTGCTCCACGAAGTGTAACACCCCGTATATATCCGGTAATGTTATCATAATATCGTATTAAGCAGCGCTTAATTAAAATGCAGAATTACTTTTTCTTTTCAATTATGATGCCATTAACATTACCAACTTGCTTAATAATCAATTACTAAAACATCGCCTGTATGTAATTGCAACAAAACCGCTAACTGAAATACCTCATAACATAGATAATATAAGTGTGGCTCTAGTCACGGAACTACAACAACGTAGACCGGACCATCTAACAGTTTAAACAACTCTAAACTCCAAGTACTAACAGAAAGTGTCATGGACAATCCCCATGCTCACTCAAATAAGGCAACATGCCCAACATCAGTCTCAATAACAACATAAACATAAATAGCGGAAAACATAAACAGCATCCATATCCAATCATGCTAACATAAGCAGTAAACATAATCAGCTAAGCTCCGGCCTCCAGCCGCCTGAGGCATCAGTACCCATACTACCTGATCCTGAAATAAGCATTCCCCAAACATGGGGTAAGATCTCTAATCTAGAAATCTCGGTAATTCAGTGAGTCCTCAAGGATCTTCCACCCCAAGCTCACTTACATGTGCAATATAAGTTCAAAAGCAGTTTATCATTTATCATTTCTAAAACAATGCAATGCAGCAGATAATCATGCCATGTGTGTCAATACTAATCTACTGGCCAGAGACAGTGCAAGTATACGTCTATCACCTCCACACCGTGCAAGTACCACTTGCATTCACCCCGGTACACCGTCTTGTATGGCGCTACATACTCAGGCTTCCCGTCAAGATGAAATAACACATGCATATTAAAAGCCATTACATGTAAAGTTCAATCAACATATCAAATATCCAAAAGCATGTACACAACATGCATAAACCATACCCCCAAGGGACATGGTGGAACCACAACATGGCTAAACTGAGGACACGAAAGCTTACCTTGCAAGCTAACTTCAAAAGCCAAGAGTCCACAGCTCAAAGTCCAAACACAACAGATTCACAATCTGTTATGGACCAACAATACATCAACAACATGCACCACAAGCATACAATATTAAGACAACGCCTTTTCATTACGCTTTATGTCTTAAGGCTTCTCACCAAGCCATAAGCCCTTAATCACTTGATTCTGACTTAGTTCATTAATTAAAACAGAAGTTCAACTTCATCAATCTAGGGTCCACAAGCCCCCAATAGCCCACTGTACACCCAGCACAGCTACTGTTCTACGAAATCCCAGAATATCCGGATATTCCTCGGGACCATATCCGGATATGCAATATCCGGATATCTAACTGGTCATATCCGGATACGCAATATCCGGATATCCAGAATCCCATATCCGGATATCTATTATCCGGATGCACAAAACCCATATCCGGATATCACATATCCGGATATTCATCGGGCACATATCCGGATATTTCACGACAGAATGCAGAAAATGCATTTCGTGAAGATATCCTTCCAAGGTTGGGTTTTTACCGATTTAAAGCACCTAAACATGCATTTCTAGGTGTGTTCAACATTACCCAACAACAAGTTATCATCTTTAAGCCTTAACATGCATCAAGCTTTCATTTTTAAGTTCAAAAACTCAAGACCGAAGGTGACAAGGCTTACCAAGACTCAACCAGCCAACAAGAGGTGCTCTTGGAGCTCAAAAGGTAACTCCAAGATTCTGTCTCTCTCTGCACACGAAAATGGTATACCAAGGTGGTCCTTTTTCTCAACAAGAAAGCTCCTTTAAGCCTCAAAACCCAATGAGCAAGGAGGTACTCCACCCAAACCCCAACTCAGAGCACAAACAGCCCACAAACAGTGGCCAAACCTCAAGCACAGCACCCTCACACCCTCTCAAGATGTTTCCCAAGTGTTTCCCAAGTGAAAGGATGAAGGAAAATCAAGAAAGATCAAGACTTGGTTCAAGAATGGAAGGAAAGGCCAATAGGGCAGTCACCAAGCAGCTGATCAGCTCTCTCTCACGTTGGTTTTCTGTTTTCTAGGGTTATGTGCCCTTAGAAATGGGTATTTATAGCCCAAGCCACTTAAACACACAGTATTAACTTTAATTTCTACGCTTAGCATTTTAATCCCAAACTTTGGATTCTGAAACTACATAATTTTCTAAGATTTATCATATTTTTCTTATAATTTTCTGAGCACTTTTCCGGTACGCGCTTTTCCAAGCCAGTACCGGTTTACAGCACCAATTCTCATTATCTGGACTTGAAACTCGTTTTACAAGTCCTACATATTATTCTAGTAATTATTATGCACTTATTATAATTTTCCGGGATACTTTTTCGGCACACATTTATACCGACTAGCAGAACCGGTATCTGCACTTTTCTTCCGAAAAACGACTTTCAGCATTATTACTCACTTACTATAATTATTAAAGCCTCATAATAATTATTAGGGTCAATTATGGAATCATTTCTTATTTTTGCATAATTAATTAATTAAATACCTTAATTAACGGTGCGGGTTCTTACACGAAGCACCGTGTTCACACACTCAGATAGGTTGGTTGTCATATGACCAAACCTACGTCCTGCCTCATCATACGACCTGCACCATTGCTCTTTCGAAATCGCATCCAACCATGAAGCCACTTCAAGATTGTTGTCGATAAATTCCTTGTATCGAATGTCGAAATTTATCTTTGAACATGTGTACCTTGCAAAACAATCATCACAAATGCAATTGGTTAGTTACACTTTGAAGCTGTATTTATAATGCATCACAACTGCTAATACATTACCTAATTTCATCAACGTTTTCTTCAATTCCACATTCCTAAAGCGGGTATTGAAGTTGCTTCCGATGTGAGGTAGACAAAATACATGATAAGCATATGGAGGCTGCCACCCAGCGTGATCTTTGACCGCCCTTATGATGCTTCGATGACGATCGGATATTAGGCAAATACCGTGCCTATGTGTGACATGAAAACGTAAGAGGCTGAGAAACCAAGACCAATCTTCCAATCTCTCACCTGGAGGAACAACAACAAATGCAATAGGGAGTAGATATCCATCTCCATCCTGAGATGTTGCAATCAAAAGAGTTCCTCTGTACTTCTCATACAGATGAGTGCTGTCAATTTGAATTATAGGCTTGCAGTATTTGAATGCTTCAATGCATTGGTGAAAGGTCCAAAAAACCCTGTGAAATATGGCCCTGTCTGTATAAACCCGACGTTCGTCAAAACATTGATTTGTATCAAGTTTGAACACAGAACCCACATTCACCTGTGTCATATACGTCAACCAATTGGGCAAGAATCCGTACGATTTCTCCCAGTCACCAAACAACTTAACGATAGCCTTCATTTTTGCCTTCCAGGCCTTCCTGTACTTATGTTGTATCCATATGTTCCCTGTATCCTCTCCTGTATCAGAACTGGTCTTGTGGATGGATCTTCCTTTAACTTATCTGGAAAAAAAAAACTTTACCATATTCTCAATTAATCTGAATCATTAAATACACAGTAGAATACATACTCATTATAGCCGCACAAATGACATTTGAATCCAACTGTCTATGATCCTGTGATAGGCCCTGATTTAGGCATGTGTGACCTTGACCCCATTTACGGACCACCCAATTAGCTCCCTTCTTCGGCTTAATTGGCCTCATATACCAGGGACAACCGTCAGCATGGTTTTTACACTTCATAACAAATCTTGACTCATCGCTTTTTTCAACTATGGTTGTCCTGCGCCCCTTCATATAATGTATCTTCACAGCATGTTGCATTTCAGGTTTGGAGCCAAATTCTTGTTGCACAAATAATGGATCTCCTAACTTCCAACCTCAATGCAAGTCATCATCCCCATATAGGACCTCCAACTCGTCATTAGGGTGCGCCCAATTGATGAATGAATAATGTTGGCTTTCATTCCAAAAAGGCTCCACCGCAGTCCCTGCATCTAAAGATCAACTCTCATTTGTCTGAATGAATATCACCACAAATAATAAATTGTCTAAATTTAATAACTTACCACTACTGACTGGGTCAACATGAAGTGGTGACAAGGCTGGGATGCCCAGACTTACCGCGCTCGTGTCAGCGTCAAAATTTCTGTCGACGTCAGTGTCTGACGAATCACCTTGTGGAATAGCACATTCAGGTTTTCCCTCATCTTCGCTGTCCACATAGTCCTCATCTTCATCCTCTTTATCCTCATCCAATGCTACCTGAGGAGGTGCGGAAGGTCGTACAACTGTATCTTCTTGACTAGTACAGTGTGCAGTAGTGGTTGCATGCACCGGTAAAGATGAAGACTGACCAGCATCAACTTCAACATATATCTCAATATATTTTAATACTTTCCATCCAACAAACGCATCTGTTACGAACTCCACATCTTCATCATCATTGATATCGTTACCAATGTAGTATATTGTATCAATATCCACTACAGTCTCTAACCTGGCTATCATGCGGTGGATGGATTGTATGCCTTCT
The DNA here is from genome assembly GCF_033153095.1 of Gastrolobium bilobum. Lineage (NCBI taxonomy): Eukaryota > Viridiplantae > Streptophyta > Magnoliopsida > Fabales > Fabaceae > Gastrolobium > Gastrolobium bilobum. The sequence continues at coordinate 19,502 of NW_026898583.1, forward strand.
AACCCCATTTTTTGGAGAATTCTCTCCTTCAATTCATTGCATGTACTGCCCAGTTTGATTTTCATCGTTTTTGTTTTTCCTTCAAATCGGACATCGTTCGGACCTTCAAAATGCCTTCCATTGTAGTAAATAACTATAGGAACCATGTTTGGACTTGAACTCATCTTTCACACGAAAATTAGGTCTAGGTTTTGGGTTTGGAGCTTGGTTCGGATTTTTGAGCACAAAATGGGAGTGTGGATGTGTAATCTCAATGTCCTACAAAGATTAACGTTGAGAAATTGATGACATGAAATATATTTGTGCTGTTTCGGTCGAGAGAGCTCAAGGGACAGAGATTTGGGGGGCAAAAAACCTAAATCTCGCAACAATGGCCGAAACCCATTCATATTGGGGTTTCTGGTCGACATTTACCCGGGTACACCCCTCCATACCCGGGTAAATAATGCAAGCAAATTCCCATATTCGAAGAACACTACCCGGGTAGGCAAAATTTTTCAAAAAATACCCGGGTAGCTAGGGGTGTACCCGGGTAGGCTTGGTGGTCAACGGTCAAACATAGGAAGATTGGTGTTATGTTTTTTTAGGAGGTTAAATATTTGAAATAGTTTATAATCAAGGTCAAATTGGTAATTAATTATTAATAAAGGGTTATAAGGGTCAAAAAGCCAAACATGGTATGTTTGGTATTAAATGTTAATTTTTTAGGTTGAAAATTTTAAGCGCTATCATTAGGAGTATAAATGGATTAGATAACTTAACAGGGCCTACGACGCAGTTTATATCAAGCCAATTTCGGTTTATTACATATAGTCAAATAGAACAAACTCAGACTTTCTTTTAAATAACGAACCTATAAGCTTACGGAAAGACCTATATCATATTGTTTATTTTGAATAAAATAAATAATAATATTATTTTAATAATTTCAAATAATAAAATAATATTATTTTAATAATTTCAAATAATAAAATAATATTATTTTAATGATTTTTTAATTATCAAATACTTAATAAGTTTAAATAAGCTAATAGGCTGAAGCTAATATTTTTAATTTTTACATATAGATCAAAATAGTTATAATTTGAAATTACACAAACTAATAAATCAAACATAACCTAGGCTATCAGGGTCTGTTTGGTGTGACGTATAAGGCCTGATAGTATAAGCTTATACGATACGTTATGACATTTTCAATTGTTTGGTGTGACCATCGTATAGTATAAGCTTATACAGCAGAATCCCTTAATACATCAAAACGATGTATAACTTAATCCGGCCTAAGGGGGAGGGATTAGGCCTGATAAGGGATTAATGTATTAACATCGTTGGCCAATTAAATTTTCAAAAATTAATATATTATTTTAATATTAATATATTAAAATAAAAAATAATTTTCAATATATTAAATTTTAAAATATTGAATATTTTTATTTTTATAAAAATTAATTTATTTTTTGGACACACTAATCAATAGATTTTTATAAAAATTAATATCATATGACATTTTTTTGAAGAATTATATAAATTTTTTATTAAAAGATTTTTTTATTAAAAATATTTATTTTTATCCTGTATAGTATTATACAATGCATTACTAAATACTATATGATATTATTTTATATAATATATTATTTTATACAATACCATGCCAAACGCTGGATAGTATTAAAATTCAATCAGATCTTATACAATCAGACTTTATACTATCAAATATTATACTATCAGGTTTTATCCTATACTATGCACCAAGCATGCCCATGGAATTGTCAATATAAGGAATTGTCAACCCCGAGGTGACGGTGACCACCTTTCCCAAATCTAACAAAGAGCCAGTGTATTACCTTTGCCGATGCACGGGGGAAAAAATCGATTTGTTTGTCTCGTAAAAGTTTACCTAAATTTAAAATAAATATTATGAATAATATTTTTTGTTAAAATTTAATAGCATGATGTAGGAACAAACAAAAAAGATATATCTTTCTTTAGTCTCAAATTAAATAACGATGCTGAGCTGCACTACAAAATATATTCACATATGCAAGTAACAAAACATGTATTACTAACATGACGATGATAAAATAAAAAATGTTAAATTAATAAAGACTTAATTAAAATTCAAAATATCCAAGTGATTTGAAACTTAATATAATGTATTTGTAATAAAAAAAAATTTAAATGTTGTGCTTGACATCAAGGTAATAAGAAAGATGTGTAACGTATACTTGCAAAAGTTATAAAACTCATTTCGCGATTCACTCTTAACGCAACACATAAAAGTATATTGCTGCATTTTACCTTGTCATGTAGTCATTCAAAAATTACAAAGTTTTACTCATCTTCTTTCAGTATTTTCCAGAGATGAACTTTCATTTAGAAAGATCAAATTTACAAAACAATAATACATAAATTTTTATTGCAAAGATCTGTGTCGTTAGTATTTGAAAATTTTCAAATTCGTATTTACAAAAATTAAAATCAGAATTCGAAATTTAATTATAAAAGAAAAAGGGTGAAATTTTAATTTAATTATAAATAAATGTTGGCGGGCCGGTCCTCCAGACCGAGTCCAGTTTGCAACCTCTGATTGTCAGCATTATATACCAGCATGTGATACATTTTTATATTTATCCACATAAAAAAATTCTTATAGTTGCATCTAAGTTTTTATATTTTATCTCAGAGATGGACATTCATTTATTACAATTAGAATTATAAAATAATAATAAATAATTATTTTTTTGCAAGGATTTGTGTCCTTAGTATTTTGAATTTTACAAATTTGAATTTACCAAAATTGAAATCAGATTTAGGAATTTAATTATAAAAGAAGAAGTATGAAATTTTAATTTAATTAAAAAAAGCCTAGTTTGCCACCTCCAACTATCAACATGTAATAAGTTTTTATATTTATCCACAAAAAATTGTTCTTATAGTTGCATTTAAATTTTTATATTTTATCTCAGAGATGGACTTTCATTTATTACAACAGATTTATAAAATAATAATAAATAATTATTTTTTGCAACGATTTGTGTCGTTAGCATTTAAAATTTTAAAAATTTGTATTTATAAAAATTAAAATTAGATTGAGGAATTTAATTATAAAAGAAGAAGGATGAAATTTTAATTTAATTATAAAAATATGTTGTGGGCCGGCCCTGTGGGCCGAGGCCCAGTTTGCCACATCTGACTATCAACATGTAATAGGTTGTTATATTTATCTACAAAAAAGGTTCTTATAGTCGCATTTAGGTTTTTATATTTTATCTCAAATATAAACTTTCATTTATTACAATCACATTTAAAAAATAATAATAAACAATTTTTTTTTGCAAGGATTTGTGTCGTTAGTATTTGGAATTTTACAAATTTGTATTTAAAAAAATTAAAATCAAATTTATGAATATAATTACAAAAATTACAATTTTCCTACACTCAAGTGATTTGAGTTGGTACGTTTAATATTCTATCAAACACTTTATAGTTGAATAGGGTAATATCAAAAGACCATTCATTAGTTTAATTACATAATAATAAATATTATTAATAGGTTTAACAATGTTGTGGTATTATTAATAGGCTTAACAATCATCGATGCAATAAGTAATGTGATATCAATATAGCTGTTTGCTATGTAGCACCGATACGACACGCGACACGTGACACGATACGACACGACACTCCGACACGCCAATCCTAAAAAATTATGGATTTCGACACGTTGGGACACATTTTAATATTAAATAATATTTTTAATTTATATAGTGTATATTTCATTTAATATTTAATAATTTAACAAAAAAAATGAAACTAAATTAATAATATCCATCAACGCGTTATAAAGATAGAAGCTTTAATAAAAAAAATAAGAACTGGGATGAGAGAGAGATATAATATCAGATAGAGAAATCAAATCATATTAGAGAGAGATCAGAGAGAATGAGATACAACAAGAGCGTGATAGGAATTGACAACAATGATGCTGAGATTATCTCTGATCTACTTAAGGGGAAAAAAGACAAAAAAATAAAATTGATATGATCACGTGGAAGCTTTACTAATATATTTTAATTTTAAAAAAAATAATTTTTTTTAAAAAAAAAATTACGAAAATGCCATTTGACCGTGTCGGACACGGTCAAATTCGCTTGTCGGAATGGTCAACGTGTCGGAAAAAGTTGACCGCGTGTCCGACACCGTGTCGGAGCGTATCGCAGTGTCGGACACAACTCTCCCTGTTTTTACAAGTGTCCGTGCTTCCTTGGCTGTTTGACAACCAAAATTTAAACTTTTTTTTCCACCTATGAAGTTTAAATTTTAAATATAAATTATTATTTATCAACTATAAAATATAATTAAAAAGTATATATATATAACATATATGTATGTGTGTGCGCGCGCGCATTAGAAACATGGTCATTAGAAAAAACGTGATTAAAATACTCTGTTTAATCAAATTTCAATTTTTCATAATTTCAGCTTTTGCTTTATACTCTTTTCCCACCTATCAAGTTCAAAATTCAAATTTAAAAAGTTTGAATTATATACATTAAATATTTTCCCCCAATAGATATAATAAATAATATTATTAATATGCTTAACAATTTTCTATGCAAAAAGTAATGAGAAACATTAAAATAGTCTGTAAAATACTTAATGGCAAACATCTTTTTACGATGCAGGAGTTGAATGGTCAGTGGTCACTGAATGGTCATTCATTTTTATAGTTATTAAATTTTTATATTTTATTTTTTAAAATTATGATAGATATAATTTTAAATATTATTTAAAAAATAATTTTTTTATCTTTTAATTTATAATTTTTAGATTAGATTTACATATATATTTAAAATATTTATGTTAATTGTTTTTTTTAAGAAAATAATATTTTTTTATGCAGCATTAATATGGTTAATAATTACCCATGTAGAAAGTAATGAGATAATATCTACAAAAAAAGTAATGAGATAGTAAATGAGCTCTTTACCACTAACAATTGTTCAAATGTTTTCCCACCCCTTAAAATTCCAATTCAAAATTTAAATTCAAATTTAAAATTGAAAATTAAGATTTCAGAAAGCAGTGGGATATTATTAATTTGGAAATTACAATGCAAAAAAAGTAGAAGGACATTAAATGAGTTGTCTGCCACCAACAATTGTTAACATATTTTCTCAATTGAATTTAATTATAAATTTGATTTTATTTAATATTTTTCTTTTTATTATTTTTTACCAAAGAAGGAAATTTTTAAATATTTTGTAGTGTGAACACAAAGCTGAAAGTGAAGGAAAAAACGACACGTCAGCAAACTTGCCAAAAAATGGCATTCCTTTCGAATATAAGATTTTTTTTTTTAATTACACTGAATCAAGGTCAATAAAATTTCCAACTTTAAATATCTATCCATAAGAACAAAAAGATTGAATCAAATTTAAACTTTTTTTAGATTTAAACCGTAGGTTGGGATGTTTTTAGTAGTTAGAGATTTTTTTTTTAAGTAAATATTTGAATTCTACTGAATCAAGGTCAATAAAAACCCAAACTTTAAATATATATCCAAAAGAACCAAAAGTTTGAATCAAATTTAAACTTTTTTTAGATTTTTTTTTTGATAAACTACTTTTTTTAGATTTAAATCGTATATGGGATATTTTTTTTTTTTTTGATAACATATATGGGATATTTTTAGTAGTTAGAAATTTGATTTTTTTTTTTGAAAAAAAGTAATTTCTTGAATTACACTTAATCAAGGTCAAAAAAGTTCCCAACTTTAAATATCCATCGATAAGAAACAAAAGTATGAATCAAATTTAAACTTTTTTTAGATTTCAATCGTAGGTTGGGATGTTTTTGTTTTTGTTTTGAAAAAAAGTAAATATTTGAATTCCACTGAATCAATGTCAATAAAATTTCCAACTTAAAATATCCATCCATAAGAACCAAAAGTTTGAATCAAATTTAAACTTTTTTTAGATTTAAATCGTAGGTTGGGATGTTTTTAGTAGTTAGAGATTTTTTTTTAAGTAAATATTTGAATTCTAGTGAATCAAGGTCAATAAAAACCCAAACTTTAAATATATATCCATAAGAACCAAAAGTTTGAATCAAATTCAAACTTTTTTTAGATTTAAATCGTAGATGGGATGTTTTTTTTTTTTTTTTTGAAAAAAAGTAATTTCTTGAATTACACTGAATAAAGGTCAAAAAAATTTCCAACTTTAAATATCCATCCATAAGAAGCAAAAGTTTGAATCAAATTTAAACTTTTTTTAGATTTCAATCGTAGGTTGGGATGTTTTTTTTTTTTTGAAAAAAAGTAAATATTTGAATTCCACTGAATCAAGGTCAATAAAATTTCCAACTTTAAATATCCGTCCATAAGAAGAGCAAAAGTTTGAATCAAATTTAAACTTTTTTTAGATTTAAATCGTAGGTTGGGATGTTTTTAGTAGTTAGAGATTTGTTTTTTTTTTAAAAAAGTAAATATTTGATTTCCACTGAATCAAGGTCAATAAAAACCCAAACTTTAAATATATATCCATAAGAACCAAAAGTTTGAATCAAATTTAAATCGTAAGTTGGGATGTACATCACATAACATTGTCATTGGCTGCACACGTTATCTGGAATATGGAACGTCGTCGAGCATATTGTTTTACAAAAGACCTTTCAGTAATAATTTTAAAAAAAAATTAATCAAAGAAAAGATTAGATGCAGCGTTTTGAGGACAGATGGTCCCAAAATTAAGCTTTTAATTATATTGGACGATTTCCAAAACCATTATTCCTCAAATTAAGCAACGGTCATTAAACCTGAGATCTAATTAATTCCTACGTTGAGTAAACAATAGATTAGATGCAACGTTTTGATGACAGATGGTCCCCAATACACCGTCGTTCCAAATTCAAATTTAAATTCAAAAAATGACAATGTAGAAAGAAAAGAAAAGAAACAGAAAGAAATAACGTGTTAAGATTTGTTGACATATAAATTTGCTTAGAAGTAGGATTTTATAATCGATATTTCCAAAACGATATGCTATCAGTTGTTAGTATGTGTTTTTTGAATTATTCAATGAGTCAGATTAGGGGTGTTCATCAACCGATCCAAACCGATTCAAACCGCGGTGACCGAACCGAAAAACCGATAACCGAATAAACCGAAAACCGAAAAATCGATTTGTTTATCTCGTAAAAGTTTACCTAAATTTAAAATAAATATTATGAATAATATTTTTTGTTAAAATTTAATAGCATGATGTAGGAACAAACAAAAAAGATATATCTTTCTTCAGTCTCAAATTAAATAACGATGCTGAGTTGCACTACAAAATATATTCACATATGCAAGTAACAAAACATGTATTACTAACACGACAATGATAAAATAAAAAATATTAATTAATAAAGACTTAATTAAAATTCAAAATATCCAAGTGATTTGAAACTTAATATAATGTATTTGTAATAAAAAAAAAATTAAATGTTGTGCTTGACATCAAGGTAATAAGAAAGATGCGTAACGTATACTTGCAAAAGTTATAAAACTCATTCCGCGATTCACTCTTAACGCAACACATAAAAGTATATTGCTGCATTTTACCTTGTCATGTAGTCATTCAAAAATTACAAAGTTTTACTCATCTTCTTTCAGTATTATCCAGAGGTGAATTTTCATTTAGAAAGATCAAATTTACAAAATAATAATACTTAAATTTTTATTGCAAAGATCTGTGTCGTTAGTATTTAAAAATTTTCAAATTCGTATTTACAAAAATTAAAATCAGAATTAGGAATTTAATTATAAAAGAAAAAGGGTGAAATTTTAATTTAATTATAAAAAAATGTTGGCGGGCCGGTCCTCCCAACCGAGTCCAGTTTGCAACCTCTAATTGTCAACATTATATACCAGCATGTGATACATTTTTATATTTATCCACATAAAAAAATTCTTATAGTTGCATCTAAGTTTTTATATTTTATCTCAGAGATGGACATTCATTTATTACAATCAGAATTACAAAATAATAATAAATAATTATTTTTTTGCAAGGATTTGTATCCTTAGTATTTTGAATTTTACAAATTTGAATTTACCAAAATTGAAATCAGATTTAGGAATTTAATTATAAAAGAAGAAGTATGAAATTTTAATTTAATTAAAAAAATAAGTCGGTGGGTCGGCCTTCCGGGCCGAGCCTAGTTTGCCTCCTCCAACTATCAACATGTAATAAGTTTTTATATTTATCCACACAAAAATGTTCTTATAGTTGCATTTAAATTTTTATATTTTATCTCAGAGATGAACTTTCATTTATTACAACAGATTTATAAAATAATAATAAATAATTATTTTTTGCAACGATTTGTGTCGTTAGCATTTAAAATTTTATAAATTTGTATTTATAAAAATTAAAATTAGATTTAGGAATTTAATTATAAAAGAAGAAGGATGAAATTTTAATTTAATTATAAAAATATGTTGTGGCCGGCCCTGCGGGCCAAGGCCCAGTTTGCCACATCTAACTATCAACATGTAATAGGTTTTTATATTTATCTACAAAAAAGGTTCTTATAGTCGCATTTAGGTTTTTATATTTTATCTCAAATATAAACTTTCATTTATTACAATCACATTTAAAAAATAATAATAAACAATTATTTTTTGCAAGGATTTGTGTCGTTAGTATTTGGAATTTTACAAATTTGTATTTACAAAAATTTAAATCAAATTTATGAATATAATTACAAAAATTACAATTTTCCTACACTCAAGTGATTTGAATTGGTACGTTTAATATTCTATCAAACACTTTATAGTTGAATAGGGTAATATCAAAAGACCATTCATTAGTTTAATTACATAATAATAAATATTATTAATAGGTTTAACAATTTTCGATGCAGAAAGTTGTGGTATTATTAATAGGCTTAACAATCACCGATGCAAAAAGTAGTGTGATATCATATAGCTGTTTGCTATGTAGCACCGATACGATACGCGACACGTGACACGATACGACACGACACTCTGACACGTCAATCCTAAAAAATTATGGATTTCGACACGTTTTAATATTAAATAATATTTTTAATTTATATAGTGTATATTTCATTTAATATTTAATAATTTAACAAAAAAATGAAACTAAATTAATAATACCCATCAACACGTTATAAAGATGGAAGCTTTAATAAAAAAAATAAGAACTGGGATGAGAGAGAGATATAATATCAGATAGAGAGATCAAATCATATTAGAGAGAGATCAGATAGAAAGAGATACAACAAGAGCGTGATAGGAATTGACAACAATGATGCTGAGATTATCATTTATCTACTTAAGGGGAAAAAAGACAAAAAAAGAAAATTGATATGATCAGGTGGAAGCTTTATTAATATATTTTAATTTTTTAAAAAATATTTTTTTAAAAAAAAAATTACGAAAATACCATTTGACCGTGTCGGACACGGTCAAATTCGCTTGTCGGAATGGTCAACGTGTCGGAAAAAGTTGACCGCGTGTCCGACACCGTGTCGGAGCGTGTCGCAGTGTCGGACACGACTCTCCCTGTTTTTACAAGTGTCCGTGCTTCCTTGGCTGTTTGACAACCAAAATTTAAACTTTTTTTTTCCACCTATGAAGTTTAAATTTTAAATTTAAATTATTATTTATCAACTATAAAATATAATTAAAAAGTATATATATATACATATATGTGTGTGTGTGTGCGCGCGCATTAGAAACACGGTCATTAGAAAAAACGTAATTAAAATACTCTGTTTAATCAAATTTCAATTTTTGATAATTTCAGCTTTTGCTTTATACTCTTTTCCCACCTATCAAGTTCAAAATTCAAATTTAAAAAGTTTGAATTATATACATTAAATATTTCCCCCAATAGATATAATAAATAATATTACTAATATGCTTAACAATTTTCTATGCAAAAAGTAATGAGAAACATTAAAATAGTCTGTAAAATACTTAATGGCAAACATCTTTTTACGATGCAGGAGTTGAATGGTCAGTGGTCACTGAATGGTCATTCATTTTTATATTTTATTTTTTAAAATTATGATAGATATAATTTTTTTAATTAATTTTACATATTATTTAAAAAATAATTTTATTATCTTTTAATTTATAATTTTTAGATTAGATTTACATATATATATATTTAAAATATTTATGTTAATTGTTTTTTTTAAGAAAATAATATTTTTTTATGCAGCCTTAATATGGTTAACAATTACCCATGTAAAAAATAATGAGATAATATCTACAAAAAAAGTAATGAGATAGTAAATGAGCTCTCTGCCACTAACAATTGTTCAAATGTTTTCCCACCACTTAAAATTCCAATTCAAAATTTAAATTCAAATTGAAAATTGAAAATTAAGATTTCAGAAAGCAGTGAGATATTATTAATTTGAAAATTACAATGCAAAAAGTAGAAGGACATTAAATGAGTTGTCTGCCACCAACAATTGTTAACATATTTTCTCAATTGAATTTAATTATAAATCCGATTTTATTTAATATATTTCATTTTATTATTTTTTACCAAAGAAGGAAATTTTTAAATATTTTGTAGTGCGAACACAAAGCTAAAAGTGAAGGAAAAAATGACACGTCAGCAAACTTGCGAAAGAATGGCATTCCTTTAGAATATAAGATTTTTTTTTTTTGAAAAAAAGTAATTTTTTGAATTACACTGAATCAAGGTCAATAAAATTTCCAACTTTAAATATCTATCCATAAGAACTAAAAGATTGAATCAAATTTAAACTTTTTTTAGATTTAAATCGTAGGTTGGGATGTTTTTAGTAGTTACAGATTTTTTTTTTAAGTAAATATTTGAATTCTACTGAATCAAGGTCAATAAAAACCCAAACTTTAAATATATATCCATAAGAACCAAAAGTTAGAATCAAATGTAAACTTTTTTTAGATTTTGTTGTTGTTGATAAACTACTTTTTTTAGATTTAAATCGTATATGGGATGTTTTTAGTAGTTAAAAATTTGATTTTTTTTTGAAAAAAAGTAATTTCTTAAATTACACTGAATCAAGATCAAAAAAATTTCCAACTTTAAATATCCATCCATAAGAAGCAAAAGTATGAATCAAATTTAAACTTTTTTTAGATTTCAATCGTAGGTTGGGATGTTTTTTTTTTTTTTTTGAAAAAAAGTAAATATTTGAATTCTACTGAATCAAGGTCAATAAAATTTCCAACTTTAAATATCCATCCATAAGAACCAAAAGTTTGAATCAAATTCAAACTTTTTTTAGATTTAAATCGTAGGATGAGATGTTTTTAGTAGTTAGAGATTTTTTTAAGTAAATATTTGAATTCTACTGAATCAAGGTCAATAAAAACCCAAACTTTAAATATATATCCATAAGAACCAAAAGTTCGAATCAAATTTAAACTTTTTTTAGATTTAAATCGTAGATGGGATGTTTTTAGTAGTTAGAAATTTGATTATTTTTTTGAAAAAAAGTAATTTCTTGAATTACACTGAATAAAGGTCAAAAAAATTTCCAACTTTAAATATCCATCCATAAGAAGCAAAAGTTTGAATCAAATTTAAACTTTTTTTAGATTTCAATCGTAGGTTGGGATGTTTTTTTTTTTTTTTTGAAAAAAAGTAAATATTTGAATTCCACTGAATCAAGGTCAATAAAATTTCCAACTTTAAATATCCGTCCATAAGAAGAGCAAAAGTTTGAATCAAATTTAAACTTTTTTTAGATTTAAATCGTAGGTTGGGATGTTTTTAGTAGTTAGAGATTTGTTTTTTTTTTAAAAAAGTAAATATTTGATTTCCACTGAATCAAGGTCAATAAAAACCCAAACTATATCCATAAGAACAAAAAGTTTGAATCAAATTTAAACTTTTTTCAAATTTAAATTGTAAGTTGGGATGTACATCACATAACATTGTCATTGGTTGCACACGTTAACTGGAATATGGAACTCGTCGAGCATATTGTTTTACAAAAGACCTTTCAGTAATAATTTAAAAAAAAAATTAATCAAAGAAAAGATTAGATGCAGCGTTTTGATGACAAATGGTCCCCAAATTAAGCTTTTAATTATATTGGACGATTTCCAAAACCATTATTCCTCAAATTAAGCAACGGTCATTAAACCTGAGATCTAATTAATTCCTACGTTGAGTAAACAATAGATTAGATGCAACGTTTTGATGACAGATGGTCCCCAATACACCGTCGTTCCAAATTCAAATTTAAATTCAAAAAATGACAATGTAGAAAGAAAAGAAAAGAAACAGAAAGAAATAACGTGTTAAGATTTGTTGACATATAAATTTGCTTAGAAGTAGGATTTTATAATCGATATTTCCAAAACGATATGCTATCAGTTGTTACTATGTGTTTTTTGAATTATTCAATGAGTCAGATTAGGGGTGTTCATCAACCGATCCAAACCGATTCAAACCGCGGTGACCGAACCGAAAAACCGATAACCGAATAAACCGAAAACCGAAAAATCGAAAACCGAAAAAAACCCTCAAGTTTTAATTGGATTGGATCAGTTTTCGGATGGGTTGATGAAAACCGATCCAATCCAAACCGATCCAATATATTAATTTCCCTTTACCTACTTGGTCATTTCCCCAATCATAGCTAAAACATTTCTAAATTCAAGACCCATTAACCCATCAACTAAACCCAAGCAAAAACCTAGTCACATCTCATTAACAAAATTTCATCTGTGTAGAGCTTCATATCTCACTGTCCCAAAAAAAAAACTGTATTATTGTTCACTGATTTTTTGTATTTCAAAAAAATAATAATTTACAAAGCCAATATATACAAAAGATATTATTTGCACAATAATCATGAAACTAATTTAGGATTTTCAAAAAACCGAAAACCGATCCAATCCAAACCGAAAAAAATTGGATTGGATCGGATCGGATTTGAAAAAAAATTCAAACCGAATGGATGATTACATGATCAAACCGAAAGGATTGGATCAGATGATTTTTACTTCCAAAACCGATCCAATTCAGACCGCGAACACCCCTAAGTCAGATTATAATTTTTGTTTACTCAGTCTTTGTTTGAGTAAAATCGAACTTGTAAAATTAAACTTTTAAAAGACGAACCAAAACATAATCAAAGATTGGATTAATAAGGGGGAGGGATTAGGCCTGATAAGGGATTAGTGTGTATTAACATCGTTGGTCAATACAATTCTCAAAAATTAATATATTATTTTAATATTAATATATGAAAATAAAAATTAATTTTCTATATATTAAATTTTAAAATATTGAATATTTTTATTTTTATAAAAATTAATTTATTTTTTGGACACACTGATCAGTAGATTTTTATAAAAATTAATATCATATGACATTTTTTGAAGAATTATATAAATTTTTTATTAAAAGATTTTTTATTAAAATATTTATTTTTATCCTATATAGTATTATACAGTGCATTACCAAATACTCGATGATATTATTTTATACAATACCATGTCAAACGCTGAATAATATTAAAATTTAATTAAATCTTATACAATCAAACTTTATACTATCAAATTTTATACTATCGGACTTTATCCCACAGCAACCACCAGGCCCATGGAATTGTCAATATAAGGAATTGTCAACCCCGAGTTGACGGTGACCACCTTTCCCAAATCTGACAAAGAACCCTGATTTCATATTCCCTTTCCCTAAAATTTGTGCGTAACATTCTCTCTCCTACACAACAACTGTTTCGGCTGGGCTCGAGCCCAATTACCCGTTATTGTGTTCTTCATGTTCGTTCTCTGTCTCAACGACAATTCGATCTCCTGTTCAATCACCTGGTCAATGCAGGTACTATTTCGTAACACTATGATTCTCTCAAGATTCCCCCTCCTTTAATTTTTGATGAGTTTTGCGGGAAAAGAGGGTGAAACAGGGATATTGCATTTCATGGAACCCTAGTTTTTGTTTTTTAATTGAATTGGCATTCCGAGTTTGCGAATATTTTTTTTTTTGCTCGCTTGCGCGCTGATTTCGTCTTTCAGGTGACAATTTTGAATTTCGAAATCTTTTGCTTGCGTCTCCTCTTAGCCGAATGCCATTATCGTTTTGCTTCGTTGTTTTACATTTGAACTCACCGGTTCGTAGTTCAATCTGCTCTAGTTTCGCTGTCAATCACGCCTTTTGTTTTTGAGCAATGTGCGTTATATTCAGTGATGCAATTCTACTTACACTAATATTTGTGTGCTGAGGAACCACGCCAGCACTCGTTACTAAAATTTTACTTTATTTTAAGTAATTAGGATTGTTATATATAATTTAAACTAGAAATCTTTATTTTTTTTCATTTTATTGTGTCTTAAGTTAAAACCGCTATATTTGATGGTTTCCCAGTTTCTGTACAGTTATCTGGTTTTATTGTTAGTCAAACTGGTTTGAGTCCCTCTGTAAGGGTTATCGAAATTTTCAAGCACATTGGTAATGTAAGCGTTCGCCGTTCAGTCACTTTGTTGAGCTGTACATGCTCAGTTATCCTAGCAGTATTTGTATAAAGTTGTATATTGATTATAGTTCACGGTTATTGACTTATTGCAGATACATTCCAAGTATCTTATTTCCCGTACTTGTTTATGGTTTAATGGCTTGTCCTCAATAGACCCCTTACTGTATTAGTTGCTAAGAGAAAATATGGTGGAAGATACTCTATAGATGTGTTGGTTCAGTTAACATTGACTTATGGCGGGAAACACTAGATTTGATTTAAGTGCTGCCAGTCCAGAGGATAATATGTCACGGGGAAATTCTAAATCTACCGGGAATTTGGCTCCAGTAGCTCAGAGTTTACTGTTGGATCCAATAACCATGGGAGATAAAAAATATACTAGGTCAGGTGAGTTAAGGCGGGTCTTGGGGATATCTTTCGGAAAACCCCTTGAAGATTGTGCTCTTGGAACTGCTAACCTGAAGTCTACCCCTCCGGTGGTTACAGAGGAACTGAAACAGTTCAAAGCAAGTATTCAAGAGGCTTCTGTCAGGGCTAGGTAGTTTGAGGAACTTTATGGCAATACCATTAATTCTTTCATCAAATCATACCTCACTTCTCATTTAATATAACTTTTAATCAATTAATGTGTACTTGAGAGCTTGCATTTGCAGCATATATAACTGAATGTCTACATTTTAATTGATTTTCCCGTTTTTGGAATTAGGGTGATGAGTAAATTGTCCAAATTGATGTCTTTTACTTATTGGTTTATTGTCACTTAAGTAGTCATTATGTGCTGAAGGTTCTGAAATTTTAAAATTCTTCTCAGATATAGATCAAAAAGGTTGGATGAATCTTTACACAAATTGAACAAGTGTTGGGAGGCTGTGAACTCAGAGAAGCAACCTCGGAATATGTTGTTGCCAAATGAAAAGCTAAGTGGGTCACACTTCTCGAAGATGGGAAGTCAGACTCGGCGGAGCCCATCGGAGCTTTTAAATCAAAGACTAGAGGACAAGCCTAAGAATGTCATTCTGAATAAGCGCATCCGTACATCAGTTGATGAGAATCGGGTTTGTGGCTCAGCATTTTTAATTCTTAGTTGCATTTCCTGTAGCAAAGCTGTGGTTCTATGACATATTAACTACCTATCGTTGCATATTTTTGTTGTAAAGCTTAGGAGGATAGAATTTCAATTTTATTGAACAGTAAAATAGAAGTACTCTAGTTTATCAGAATCAAATTTGATGGTGTGATGAGACATCTTCTCTTGATTCTGGAACCACTGTATTTCATTTTTGTTGCATGTGCTTCCCTGAAGAATTAGAAGACAGTCTATTGCCAATTGAACTGAATGTTTATGCTCCATGACAGCCTTGTTATACATACAAGTTTCAATACTTGCTGGTAGTCAGTCTGTTAGCCTCTTCTAGGGATATGATTCCCTCCCCCTTGGTTCCTCCTTTCTTGTCTAATGAAGCCTTCCTTCCTAAATACTGATTAGTGAAATTATGAAGATATCTAACATGGCCCATACTCAACCGCAACTGTAAAAATTCAACCCAATGTTAAAAATCAACTACATGGATCCTTGTCAAAAAGGCTAAGTTACAACGAAGGAATCACTTTAACACTGCTCCAAGCTCACACTAACAGATTAACTGATATTCTTAATTCTATTTCCACTTTCAATATATTTGCTGTAAATATCTGGGGGAACTCCAATTAAAATATTTTGAATTGTTTTGTGTAACTCATTGAAGTCTAATACTTATTTAAAGTCCCATTGATAACTAATTTTGCTTTGGTTCTCATCTCTTGGATAATGACTATGCTATGTTCCTTTGTTTCCTAATAGCTGCATATTTTTCTAATTTACTATTTAATTTACATTCATATTTGTACTCTATATTTTGTCAAACAACACTAGGCTGACGGACAAAGTATTAGCTCTGTGAGGAAGCCTATGGCCCTTGGAAAGGATAGAGACAACATCAAGAATGGTGGCAAAGGTTGTAATATTGTCGAAGAGAAGATTCGAAGATTGCCTGGAGGTGGAGAAACGTGGGACAGAAAAATGAAAAGAAAACGTTCCATGGGCACTGTTTTTTCCAGATCTATTGATGGTGAAGGCGAGCTGAAAAGGGTTAAGCAGCTAAAGCTATCTAATGAGCCTACTCTGCAGTCTTCGGATGCCCGAGGTTTTAGGTAACGCAAGTTTATGAAATGCTTTGATTTCTGATAGTGTCAAGAAATGACGACAATTCACGAGGTCTGGGAAATTATCTGACCAGCTGTAAAATGAATTGTGAAACATGTTAATTCATAACAAGTAAATTTATCATATTGAATTTAGGAATATATTGTGTTTATGCATTTATAAGTTCTTCCAACAAAATAACCTTATCGGAGAAGGTTAAGAAGCTATGAAAATGGGTAATAGTTGTGATGGACTGACTTCTGGATATGATATTACAAAGGAGCATTTAGTGGTGCTAGGTATTAGTATTCAGTAATATGTGGGATTTTTAAATACATTCTATGGCTTTTATTGTTTTGGTGAATGGCGTGGCAATCTATTTTGTGGATGCTGCTGCTCGTTTTGGGACCAGTAATTGAATGTTTCTACTTCCATGGTGTAAACAATGTAGAAGGAGAACCCTTATTTATTTGAATACTGAAGTGTCTTGCATGTGAGTATTATTACTTACTTTAACTGAAGAAGAGACTATCTACAGCTTTGTAGCACATATTTATGGTATAAAACTACAGATAATATACGGAGATGTGCAATAAACAATAACAAATTTTCATCTTTCGTACTATCTCCTTTCAATTTGTCACTTAAACTACTAGACAAAGTATACCTGCTTTTGTCTAAATTGGACGTACGTAATTTTTCATTCTTGAATTAAATCTGAAATGACATTCATGGCAAGTTGATTCTTTGACATTCATACCCTCTCTCCTAAAAGCTCAAGTGCCTAACCACATACATTGTGGTCATATTTCATGATTCAGTAGCTTTCTTGCTTTTACAATTTATTAGCGAGAGGTTATGCTAAGTAAGGTTGTTATGATCTTAAGATATACTTTTGGTATGCTATAACAGCAATCAATAAACTGCTTGCAACATTATGTTTCTTGCAGATCAGGATTTTCTAGAAGTAATAGCAAGCTTGATGTTGCTTCCCTGCCTGCTAGTTCCAATGCATGTACGGCTGCCAAGAACGAGCAAGAAAAGGTGTCAAGGGATTCAATAGATGGATCAAATAAGGAACGGACTGTACTTAAAGGAAACAAGTATGTATCTGCTCATTTATGTAGTGCCTTGCCTTAAGCAGCTTTTGTTTCTCTGATATAACATTATATTACAAGTTTATGACTAATCTCTTCTTATTTTTTTTCCCTTTTCTTTTTAGGTTTAATGTTCGTGACAACAATTACTCAGGTGGTATTTATACATTGTCAAAAGGCAAAGCTTCAAGGCCACCGCGAACTGGTCCTTTGATGGCTGGAAACTCAACTTCTGTAACTCGTTCATCTCAAACACTTGAAGCCCGGGAACAACCTTCAAATGTGAACAAGCCTCATTCAGTAAGCGGGACTATCAACCGTAAGCGTTCTTTGCCTACTGGATCATCATCCCATATGGATATGGCCCAATGGGTTGGGCAGAGACCTCAAAAAATTTCCCGAACTCGAAGAGCAAATGTGGTATCCCCTGTCTTGAGTTGTGATGAAGTGCATACCTTATTAGAAGGTTGTTCTCCTTCTGATGTTGGTACTAGAATGACTTCTCTGACAACTAGTGGAGCGCTTATTTCCAAGGTTGCTGTCAACAGCATTCAACAAGGTAGAGTGAAACATGAAAATGTTTCATCGCCATCCAGATTATCTGAAAGTGAAGAATCTGGTGAAAGTAAATCAAAGGTGAAAGGATTGGAAAGTAATGAAGCTGATGAAAGAGCCATAAATAATTCTTATAATATAAGTTCCTCAGTGTTAGCAACGAAAAAGAAAGATGGTCTCCGTAGACAGGGAAGGGTTAGTAAGGGTTCTTCAGTTTTGAAGATTGGCATCTCAACAATGAAAGAGAAGGTTGAGATTTGTACCTTGACAAAGCCAATTAGAAATATGAAGCCTGCTTCTATAAAGAATGGAAGGTATACATACTCTCTCTCTCTCTCTCTCTCCCTTCTGGTAACCACTACAATAAAGAAAATTGGTGGCATTTTTTTAAAATTTATGTCTTTGTTTCAGTAAATCAGGGCGTCCTCCTTTGAAGAAATCATCTGATAGGAAGGCAATCACTCGTCTTGGGAATCCATTGACTACTGATTCCCCAGATATTGCAGGTATATCTATACATTCATGTAACTACTAGTTGCATTAAAATAAATGGAATTGTTTACAATAATATACTTATACAATAAGCTTTTATTTACTTATCTGTTTATATCTATCTGTATACAGTAATATAAACATGAATGCTGCTTTCCGACTCCTAATTCTTTTGCTTGCTCCCACATTTTCTATACGAGCCTTCAATTCCCCTAATTTCCACCCTTAATTCTTACAAAAGAAAACTCTAATCATATGTTAAATCCCAACTTCTGCTGTCTTGCATCACTTACGCTTTCTTTCATATTCTTGCTCTGTTTCTAAGGGGATTTGCTATTTTTTTAGTTAGATTCTCACTGGTATTTCTGGAAAAAAATTTGAGTACAAGATTTATGTGATTGTGTAATTCAGTTTAAAATTTTTGTTGTATTGTAATTGATGTCAAATTAATTTAAGTATTGCAATACAGGTTAAGTTATCTAACAAAATTATTCTTACTCCTTAATTAATGTGAGTAGTAGATTAAAAAAAATAAAAAATGCAATTAAGCACATATGTTGTCCTTGCAACATAATGTTAGTTCTATATTATACTAACATCTGAAATGCCAGGGGAGTCAGATGATAACCGTGAGGAACTGTTAGCTGCTGCTAACTTTGCTAGCAATGCCAGCTGTATGTAACTAAACTCAAAACTGATTTGTGCTTTTGCAGTTGTATACCTGCCTCCTTTGGGGTGTGTGTGTATTTATGCAAAAACCTTTGATTTGTATGTTGCTTTGGGCCTTGGCAGATATTGGCTGTTCTAGTTTATTTTGGAAGAAACTGGAACCGTATTTTGCTCCTGTCAACTTGGAGGGCATAGCCTGCTCGAAGCAGCTGGTGGGTACTTTGACTTTATTTGTTTTTATGAAATTTATGTAGCCCTTAATGGATCTTTGATTTCCCCCCCTTTTATGTTATCCTTTGGATCAGGTTAAATCAACAGAGGTTGATCATAGATGTTTGTCTCAAATGCTTGGCCTTGGAAGTGATGCCCTGGTAATGTTTAAGAAGCTAAGATCTTATATTCACAGCATTTTGCAAATTTGATACCCTGTAACTGTTGATCGACATTCTACCTTTAATAATTTCTAAGGACCATTTTAGTCAGCGTGTTTCTTCATTTTGGCTGCCATCTTGCTTTGGCTTTCCATCTAGTTAGGGTAAATTTATCTTCTTGATTACGTACATGCAAAGTGAAAAAAAAAGAAAAAATCTTCCTTTGTGTCGGGAGTATCTCATTTTGATGCTTCTTTCTAACATAATATTCTTCCATTCTTTTGCATCATTTAGATTAGCCAATAAGGTGCATCTCATTGCATTAACTCGGTAATACCTCTTGTATAATATGATTAATAAAATTTCTCTTTCTGTCTTCATCTTATTTTATTTAGATTAGCCAATAAGGTGCATCTCATTGCATTGCATTATTGCCTGTTCTAAAACATGCTTAATTAAATCTCTCTCTCTCTCTCTCTCTCTCGCACACACACACACACTCTTATGCAGGCCTACTGCTAGGTTCTGGTCCATTTGTTATTAATGTGTCTCGTGTCATGATTAGAGTCATTATTCTACATTAAAAATCTGTGGAGCAAAAACCACTCCCCATTAAACCCGACTAGCGAGTGTGGGGTGAAGGAAATCCTTGTACGCAGCCTTACCCTTGCATATTGCAAAGAGGCTGTTTCCTGGATTCGAACCCATGACCTTTCAGTCATGAAGGAACAATTTTACCACTGCTTCGGTTCGTCCCCTTGAGCACCTACTAAAATAATAAATAAATAAATATTTGGATAAATTAAGTTTCTAAGTAGAAGGATACATGATTTGAAACATTATTTATCAGTCTTTTTTTAAACATATGCCTTTCCTTTAAATTCTCAGGATGGACCTGCGCATGCGGTCAACCTTCTGTCACAAAGTCCTCCCTCTAGAGAAAGAGGTCGAAGCATTTTGAATCAGACTGATTCAAAAGAGATATCCTCGGTGGTTGACAGGCAAATGGATTCAGAAGGAAATAAAGTTGCACCATTGTACCAAAGAGTATTGACAGCTCTGATCATTGATGATCAAACTGATGAAGAAACTGTGGGAGATGGAAATATGTCTTTTCTGTGTGAAAGAGATGATTCACCTCGGGTGGCTTGCTTCTCTCAGGATGTCGAGAACCAATCAAGTATCAGGACTGAATATGGATTCAACTCTGACAATATTTCTTGTCATGGGAATGGTACCTTTACTAGTGGCACAAACATCCATGATCATGAACTTGATGGTTTTTTGCAAGTGGATCAGGGAGCATTGCATCCAGAAACTAACAGGTTGCCTTTGTTATCTGAAAATGATGGTGGTGGGTTAATGGGTATGCATAGAATTTCTTGTTCATCATCTGTCAATAGCCATTTTGAGCAAATGAGTATGGAGGATAAACTCTTACTGGAGCTGCAAAGTGTTGGCCTATATCCAGAACCTGTGGTAAACTTCTAATTTGTGGAAACTGTATGAAAGCCAATGGTTTTCATAGTTTATTCATGTAGTAGGTTTTCAGTATGCTACTATGCTTCAATGACTGTCTTTCCTCTCTCTCTCTCTTTGATTTTCTTTGTTTCTCTTCTATACATGCACCACTAACATGAAATTGGAGAGTTAGAGGTGTGAACTATTGATGCTCCTTTAGGTAACAGCTTTAACTTTTAGGATGACTGGTCCTTGGCATGGTTTTAGAGCCTCAATGACATGTAGTCAGAAGTTGTATTGTTTGCTTCCTCCATTCTTCAAAATAAAATTAAACTTCAGCACTGTAAACTGGGCCGGAGCATTGTCTATCATTCAAAGTCTGAATGACTATTGTGTGGTAGGTAGCGTTAGATTTGATATTCATGTGCCTCCACCTGACTTTATCATTTAGGATGACTGGTCCTTGACTCCTTGGCACAAAGCATGATCTTTATATGTAAATGCTTGCATATGGCCATTATGTTTAAAGAGTTCACTGTGTATTGAATATGGTTTATTTTGTTACTTTTTTCAATCAATGCATCTGCTACTAACTGATATCGTTGTGGTTGTCTTGTAAAAAAAAAGCCTGATCTCGCTGATGGAGATTGTGAAGCTATTGATCAAGATATTATTCAATTACAGAAGGGACTCTTCCAACAGGTTTTGATTCTCTTGTTTTATGTTTGATAATTAGCTGAAGCATAAGGAAATTAATTGTTAAGGGGGGAGAATCTGCTTGTGATTTTAGTTATTCTTGATTTATTTATTTGCATGATAGTTGTCTATATCTGACTGACCAATTTGCAGGTCAATAAAAAGAGAGAGTACTTTATGAAGCTTACTCAAAGAGTAGAAGAAGGAAGGGAAATGGAACAACAGTACGATATTTGATATTTTATAATTTATCTTGTTCAGTTAGTTGTTTATGCTTTTGATTTTGATAAATTGTTACAAAAGTAGTCTGTATGTCACGTATCTAAAGCTGACCCGCCCTAATAGCTAATCTGTATTCTGTTTAATTTGCAGAGCCCTCGAGCAAGTTGCTATGGATAAACTTGTTGAGTTGGCTTATAAGAAGAAGCTGGTAATTATTAGTTTTTTATTTTATTTTATTTGTGCTTATTTCCTTATGCTTATTCGATGAGTTAGTCATAGAATCAAGATGTGGAATTGAATTGAGTTATTATTGGACAGGTTAGTTGAAACATGTTATTTAATTCCATTGAAATGTGGCTTATTTTATTACAAAGTTCAGTGTATTTTTGTGCCTTGACCATGTCTTTGCTGTTTCTTCCCCTCTTCATGCTCCCCCTCCCATGGGTCTGTTAGGAAAGAGATGAGTTACTAAGCATGTGGCATGCGCTCTAGGTTATCCTTTTAAGGATTATGCTGTGATTGTGCTTTGGTCATGACTGATTTGCATTGTGAAATGACCCTCTATAATATTGATAGGCCACCCGTGGAAGTACTGCTGCAAGAAATGGACTTTCTAAGGTTTCAAGGCCAGTTGCTTTGGCTTTTATGAAGAGGACTCTTGCTAGATGCAGGAAATTTGAGGAAACCGGAGAAAGTTGCTTTTTGGAGCCTGTCTTTAAAGATGTCCTATTGGCTGTTCCCAGTCATGACAATTATGCTGGCTCGGTTGCTGCTGTAAATATACCGCTTACTCTAAATTCTCAGCAAGAATCTGCAGCATCAGGTTTCCCCTTTGAACCATGCTTTATTTGTTCTGGAAGTATTTGCTATGGTACTTATATACTCACAAATAATCAGGGCCGAGACCTCATGTTTATCAAAAAAACAATTTCCTTAGGCATTTTCCCTTTTGCTTCATTTATATTTATATCTATGTTCTTGGTTTCTAAAATTTATTTGATGGGGGGGGGGGGGAATAGTTCCGTCCTGTTTCTTATTGAGTAAAAAATTGGTCCTTGGCTCTTGCAGGTTTATTTCCTTGCAAGGAGCAGGATGTGTTGGGAAATCTGGATCATCCCTCCGACCAGGATTTTCCCAGGACTGGACCAATATTAAACAGAGGGAAGAAAAAGGAACTGCTACTTGATGATGTTGGTGCTAGTGCTTCTTTGAGATCTGCATCAATTCAAGCTAATTGTTTCATGGGTGGAGCAAAGAGAAAGAGGAGTGAGCGTAAAACAAAAGCAAAACCCAAACAGAAGGCAGCTCAAGTATCTACTTCTGGAAATGGATCTCTTAGCAAGTTGATGGAAAATACGAACTCTGAGCATCAATTGGCTTGTGGTGGCTCTAATGAATTGATTTCCATAGAACTTGGTGTAGCTAATGAATTCAATGGGAATCAAGACCTGGACTTTTGGTCGAACATTGAAGAGGATGATACGGTGGGCCTAGCCATACCAATGGATGATCTGTGTGAGTTGAACATAGGTCTATGAAGACGAATGCAGGATGCCCATTCTTTTTTTATTACTTATCATTATCTACAATACTAAAGATAGGGGCCCAAAGAAAGGGTTAAAGAAAAAGAAGGAAAATGTAGTCTTCAATTGTTCATATGATCCTTAGGTTGTAAGTAGTACATTCTTAACAAAATTTTGATCATCGTTGTTTTTTTCTCGTTCATTAGCTACATCAAGTTCTATGGAGTCTAATTCATGCAAGTTTGTATAGTCCATGGGTTCCTTAGTTTCAATGGCCAAATCATTATTATTGCAACCATGAGACACAGACCCAACTTTGCTTTGTCTGTTGCTACCACTGGAAATCAATCCATTAGAGCCACCACAAGCCAATTGATGCTCATAGTTAGTATTTTCCATCAACTTGCTAAGAGATCCATTTCCAGAAGTAGATATTTGAGGTCTTAGCAAGTTGATGGAAAATACTAATTCTGAGCATCAATTGGCTTGTGGTGGCTCTAATGGATTGATTTCCAGTGGTAGCAACAGACAAAGCAAAGTTGGGTCTGTGTCTCATGGTTGCAATAATAATGATTTGGCCATTGAAACTAAGGAACCCATGGACTATACAAACTTGCATGAATTAGACTCCATAGAACTTGATGTAGCTAATGAACGAGAAAAAAACAACGATGATCAAAATTTTGCTAAGAATGTACTAGTTACAACCTAAGGATCATATGAACAATTGAAGACTACATTTTCTTTAACCCTATCTTTGGTATTGTAGATAATGATAAGTAATATAAAAAAAGAATGGGCATAATTACAAGTGCCAATCATGAGAGGCAAGAATTGTATAAGCAGCTGGTATCCTGCATTCGTCTTCATAGACCTATGTTCAACTCAGACAGATCATCCATTGGGATGGCTTGGCCCACCGTATCATCCTCTTCAATGTTCGACCAAAAGTCCAGGTCTTTGATTCCCATTGAATTCATTAACTACATCAAGTTCTATGGAGTCTAATTCGACAAGTTTGTATAGTCCATGGGAATGGCCAAATCGTTATTATTGCAACCATTGGTTTCTGCACCAACCTTTTTTGTTTTTTTGTGTTTATTACATGTATGGGATCGAGATACATTTTTCTTTCATCATGAAAAACTGTTTTGCTTCATGTTACATGATGGTCACTTTTCCCGTATATATATAGAGAGGTGGTTGTTCAATATTTTAATATTTAATTTTGAACTCTTCGTCGAGAAAAAAACAATCACATGTGATAAAATTTAACTGTATTATTTAAAGGAAAAGTATTTTGTGAAATAGATAGGCTCTGTTTGATTACTGTTTTTAAAAATAGTTTTTTAGTTTTCAGAATAAAAAAAACTCGTTTAGTAAGGCTTATTTTGTGAAAAAAGTTTTAAAAAACTGTAATTATTTTTTTGTTTTTAAAATCAAATTTAGAGAACATGCCTGAGTTATTTTTGTTTTCTGTTTTGGTTTTTAACTTTCAAAACAAAAAAAAACACAGAAAACAACTGTTTCCATAATTATTCTACAAAATAGTTTTAAGAACAAAAAAACTAAAATACAATCAAACAGACCATATATCTTACACTCTCAAAATAATATCGTTTTGGGTCTAGGATAAAGAAATTGAGTATTTTGAAAATTTTATTTCTCTTTTGTATTATGAATTTAATTAAAATACTCCATTTTTTTAACTTCCAAACAATGTCATTTTAAGTTTGTAGAAATAATTTCATATCAGGAAAATCTTTAATCCATTATTTAAAGTTAACAAAGTGATATAAATATTTAAAAGATTAGGGGCATTATTTATTAAAAAATAGTTAGGTATATTTTTATTCTAAAGAAAACATTAGTAATGTTTATAAAATTTTTGCTTTTTAAATTTTTTTTTAGTGAAATACAAATGGTTAGTACTTAAAGGTTATGATTTTTTAATGTTAAGCAATTTTTTTTTTGAAAATTTAGTTATTATCTGTATATACAATAATAAATAAGAAATAGCATTTTTTTAATTGAATAATATTAAGATGTTATAAATAAAAAATTATAATAATAATAATAGTTTAATTATAATATTATTAAATTTATAAGTACTAGTTATCGGAATGCTTTATTACCGTTGATTGACGGAAATCAATAGTTACGATTTGATGTCCAATTTTAAAGTTTGATGTCGATGTCAAATGATCCTGCCTCATATATATATATATATATATATGGGATATATATATATATATATATACATGTATATATATATATATATATATATATGGGATAGGTTATTCTGCCTACTATCATTTTGCCTATCTTTATGTCTCCACATACTCAGGATTACCGTCTAGGTGGTACACCACATAGATATCATATGACACTTGCACTCAATAAAAAAGCTCAATAGCATCCCAGTAATCATCACATAATTTCATAAAAACACATAATGTATATAAATCATCCCTCCATGAGGTATGGTGGAACCAACAATGGGCAAAACTGAAGACACGAAAGCTTACCTCTCAAGCTATCAATCCCAACAAGATTCCACACCAGCCCAAGGTCACCAAACAACACAATCTGTTTAGACCAGAAACCTTATCAACATACATAATCTAGAAGTTCATTTCATTACGACAACATTTCCTTTTTCATTTCGTGCTCTAAGGCTTCTCCCAAAGCCATAAGCCTTTAATCTAAGTGATTCTGACTTAGTTAACTTATTACAGAGGTTCATATTGACTAATCAAGGGTCCAGAAACCCAATCTACACTTCTGTTTGGACAGAACAGTACAATCCACAAAATTTCTCAGAATATCCGGATATTCCTCAGGGGCATATCCGTACATTCATATCCGGATATCCATATCCTGATATCATATCCGGATATCACAAATCCCATATCCGGATATCAATATCCGGATATTTCGCGACAGAATGCAATTTTTGCATTTCGCGAAGATATCCCTCCAAGGTTCCGTTTTTAACACACTTAAACGTTAAAGCATGTATTTTTAAACCCCTTTAGACCAGTGTTCATGCTAGTTGCTTAATCATCTCATTTAACATGCCAAGACTTTTTCCTTTACATGAAAACTTCAAGAACAAGGGTGGAGATGCATACCAATGGCTCAAAACAGAGCAAAGGAGTGGTCTTGGAGCCTCCTACACAGCCTTACACTTCTGACTTCACAAGACTATGAATTTGTCTTGCAAGCTTGGTCCTTTTACATAGAAAAATACCTCCTTGAAGCTTCAAAGGTCAAGGAAATGGCTCCAACACCTCAACCCAAGAACTTAGCCCACAAACCTCCCCAACTCAGAAGTTGAAACTCATAATGGAGCACATCTCTCCCTCACAATGTTAGCGCACACATAGTCATGGTGTTTTGGTGAAGAAGGCATGAAAAAAGGTGATCACTTTGGGGAGTTTTTGAAGAAGAATGAAGGTGACGATGTGGAGAGCAAAGGCAGCAGCAAACTCACGTAGAAACTGATAGGAATTAGCTTAGGGTTTTGTGCATTTAGTATTTATAGGCTCATTAAACTAATCCATCGGTATTAGTGCTAATAGCTCCACTAATCATTTTAATCTCAAATTTCAGATTCTGAACCTAGCTATTTTTCTAAGATTTATCATATTTTTATTATAATTTTCGCAGCACTTTGCCGGTACGCATTTTTACGTAGCCGGTACCAGTCCCGACGTCAGTTATCATTATTAGGACTCTAAACTTTCTATACTTGACCTAGATATTATTCTAAGAATATTTATGTACTTAATATAATTTTGCGGGACACTTCATCGGTACACATTTATACCATGAAGCAGAACCGGTATTTGCACTTTTCGTCAGAAAAGCGACTTTTAGCATTATTAAACCCTTCTCATAATTATTTAAATCTTTCCATATTTATTCTACGTCAATTATAGAATTATTATTTAAACTCATAATTAAAATATTAAAATTCCTAATTTAACGGTGCGGGTTCTTACATTCACCCTACCTTTTAAGAATTTTGTTCGCAAAATTAGAGACGTACTTGTCCCTAAACTCGGGGTATTGTCGGAGAAGCTCGTCCTCCCATTACACTTTGACCATGGGAATGATCTTGCTCCTAAGCTTCTTCTCACCGCGATCAAGGATTTTGAGTGGTCCTACGGGAGTCTTTAAGTTCTCCTGAATTTTCATATCATCCGGTTGCACCACGTGCGAAGGATCAGCTATGTATCTCTGAAGCTGTGAAATGTGAAATATGTCATAGATGCTGGCCAAGTTTGGAGGCAAGACAAGCTGGTAGGCAACAGGCCCTACCCTACCAAGTATCTGGTATGACTCAATGAATCTAGGGCTAAGCTTCCTCACTCCGAGGGCCCGACCAACACCGGTGACAGGTGAAAGTCTCACAAACACGTGTTCACCCTCACTGAACTCTAGTGGCCGATGCTTGTTATCATAATAGCTCTTCTGGCGATTCTGCGCTTGCTTTTTCTTCTCTTTGATCATCCGGATCTGCAGGGTGGTCTCTTGGACAAAGTCCAGGCCAAATAACTCTCGATCTCCAACCTCCGACCAACAGGTAGGAGTCTGACACCACCTACCATATAGTGCCTCGTAGGGTGCCATGCCTTGGCTGGCATGAAAACTGTTCTTGTACGAGAACTCAACCAACGGTAGGTACCGATCTCATGCTGAGCCCTGCTCCAAAATGCAAGCCCTCAACATGTCCTCCAATGTCTCGATGGTCCGCTCAGTCTGTACATCAGTCTGAGGGTGATAGGCTGTACTCAATCTCAACTGAGTACCAAAAGCTTCCTGCAGCGCCTCCTAGAACCGAGACGTGAACTTCGGGTCCCTATCACTAATGATACTCTCGGGCACCCCGAGAAGCCTCACAATCTCGCGAACATAGATCTTGGCCAACTGCTCTGTAGTGAAGCTCACCTTTACCGGAAGAAAATGGGCAGACTTAGTCAATCTGTCCACAATGACCCAGATAGAATCACATACAGCTTGAGTCTTAGGCAATCCCACCAGGAAGTCCATGGAAATTCTCTCCCACTTCCATTGCGGAATCTCAAGAGGTTGAAGCTCACGAGACGACTTCTGGTGTTCAATCTTTACTTTTTGACATATCAAACACTTGGACACATAGACCGCTATGTTTTTCTTCATGCCCGGCCACCAGAAATTCCTCTTCAAGTCTTGGTACATCTTTGTAGCCCCAGGGTGGATAGTGAATTGGCCCTTATGAGCCTCTGACATCCCCTCCTCAGTCAATGGACCTCTAGGAACTACAATCCTCTTCTGGAACATCAACAATACATCATCATTCCAAGACACACCGTCTAGGTTCTTTACGTAGTCCAGGAACTCACTTTGCACTTGTTCCTCTTTGATCTTCTCCATTAGCTCGTTTTCAACTCTAACAGTTTCCATCTCCAAAAGAGCACCCCCAAATAAGGTCACTGTCAAATCTCTAAACTTCTCAATCACATCATAGTCACCCATCATCAAACTGGATAGACTCATGGATTTCTGACTCAAAGCATCAGCTACCACATTGGCCTTGCCTGGGTGGTATTTCAACTCAAAGTCGTAGTCCTTCAGAAATTTTGTCCATCTTCTGTGTCTAATGTTCAGCTCCTTCTGATCAAACAGGTACTTTAAACTCTTGTGATCACTGAACACTGCAAACTTCATGCCATAAAGGTAGTGCCTCCAAATTTTAAAGGCAAAAACAATCGATACCAACTCCAAGTCATGAATCAGGTAGTTCTCCTCATGAGGCTTCAACTGCCTCGAAGCATAAGTAACAACTCTACCAGTCTGCATCAACACACATCCTAGCCCTTTCTTAGAGGCATCACAATACAGCTCAAATTTGCTCAACAGGATCAGGAAGGACCAACACTGGTGCAGTGGTCAACCTCTCCTTCAACTCCTGAAAGCATTCCTCACACTCGTGAGTCCACACAAATGGAGTCTCTTTCCGGGTAAGGCGAGTCAATGGCAATACCATCTTGGAGAATCTCTCAATGAACCTCCTATAGTAACCTTTCAAACCCAAAAAACTCCTCACTTTTGTAACTTTTTTGGGTCTCTCCCAATTCAATATTGCCTCAATCTTGTTTGGATCTACTGCAACTCCTTCTGCAGAAATCACATGCCTAGGAATTTCACCGACTTGAGCCAAGACTCACACTTAGAAGGCTTAACATAAAGCTTTTTCTCCTTAAGCACCTGCAAAACAATCCTCAAGTGCTCCTCATGCTCCTCCTCGGTCTTGGAGTAAATCAATATATCATCAATGAAGACGATCACAAAACGATCCAAATACGGCTGAAAAATACGGTTCATGTAATACATGAACACTACCAGTGCATTGGTGAGTCCAAATGGGATCACCAAATATTCATAATGATCGTATCTCGAATGAAACGCTGTCTTGGGGACATCCTCCGACTTAACCCGAATCTGATGGTATCCGAAACGGAGATCAATCTTCGAGTACACGCAAGCACTCCTAAGTTGATCCAACAGATCATCGATACGAGGGAAGGGATACTTGTTCTTGATTGTCACCTTGTTCAACTGTCTGTAATTGGTGAACAATTGCATTGTCCCATTTTTCTTCTTAACGAAAATGACTGGTGCTCCCCATGGAGACACACTCGGTCGGATGAAATTCTTCGCAGAAAGCTCCTCAATATGCTTCTTCAGCTCTGCTATCTCAGGTGGAGACATTTGGTATGGAGCTAACGAAATAGGCCCCACACCAGGCAATAGATACATGGAGAACTCTATCTCCCTCTATGGCGGAAGCTCTGGAATCTCCTCAGGAAACACCTCGATGAATTCCCTCACCACAGGAATGCCGGTAATATCTTCTTGTGTCTCACTCGCCAAATCTCCCAACATGACATAACCAAATACCCTGCTCTCAAAGCCCTCTTAGCCTGCAGCATTGATATATAAGGAGAAGAACTGATAGGGGAATCACATGGAGACATCACCACATTCTTTGCACAACAATCAATCATCACGCAATTCTTGGATAACCAGTCCATGCCCAAGATGATCTCCAAATTAGCCATAGGTAACCCAATCTGGTCTACCGTATACTCACGGCCATCCCAAATGAAACGCTACATCGCGATGTACAGAGGAAGTATCATATTTTCTCCAGTGGCGGTAGTAACCCGCAAATGTGGAGAAAGCAGAGAAATGGACAATTCAAGCCCCATAGAATCGAGGTCGTGATGAAAGAGTGTGTAGCCCCAGAATCAAATAGCACATCAACGGCACAACTACCAATGAAAACGGTACCTCTCACAAGGTTCAGAGCTCTGTCCGACTGTTGACGATCCAAAGGTAAAAACTTGCCCTGTGGCAGGTGGCACGACAAGTGCCGCTGTAGGTGGAGTAAGAATCATCTGAAGAGGAATCGCCTGAACTACTGCAGTTCTAGCAGCTGACGAAGGACAATCTCTGGTGTAGTGGCCTTCCTTGTCACAATGGAAACAAATGATCTGACTAGTGGCACACGGCCCGACATGTGATCTCCCACACCCAGTGCACCTGGGAATGGTGGAAGATCTACCTGCAGTCCCCTGAGTCAAAGTCCTCTTGAACTGATTCGGCGCTTGCCTAGCCGATAGCTGCTTGCCTTTACCCTTTCCTCCAAACATTCTGTTTCTCCAGGAAGTGGAGCTACCAGCTCCCTTTACTTTCGATACTTTGGCCTTTTTGGCCTTGCTGACCACACATACATTCTCTATAGCACGGCACTGCTGAACCAATGTACCAAAATCTTGGGACACCGCTCCCGCTATCCTGTCTGCTATCTCCTCATTAAGTCCCGTCCGGAACTTAGAAGCCAAGAATGCTGGTGTAAGCATAGCAATCCTAAAGAGTGCAAATTTGGCCAGTTCATTGAACTTAGCTAAGTACTCATCGACCGTCATCGAGCCCTGCACCAGCCGCTCGAACTCTCCCTGTTTTCTCTCCTGCGCATCATAGGGAAAGTACCTCCCCAGAAATAACTCCTCAAAGAATGGTCACGTGATAACATGACCCTGCATCTCATAGACCTGAGAGGTGTTCCTCCACCACTCGTGAGCGTCTCCCTCCATCATATAAGTCGCAAACATCAGCTTCTGGGGTTCCGTACACTGCATCACCCTGAATATCTTGTCCAGGGCCTGAAGCCATCTCGCAGCAACAATAGGATCGTAAGATCCATCAAAAGAAAGTGGCTTATGCTTACGGAAAGCATTCAGCCGACGGTCACGCGTCTCCTGGTCTTCTGCCGGCTCATAGTAAGGCTGCATTAATCCCGTGAGGTGACTCACACCCTCCATGTGGCTCAGTCCATCATGGTCAGGAATATGCGTTCCTCCTCCTCCGTTCCCATCATGGTGACTAGGTTGAGATGGTGGTGGCGGTGGCGGTGGCGGTGGCGGTGGTGGCGAAGGATGCTGGCCACCAACATGACCAATCCTCATCTCCTCCAGCGTGACCCTCATCATCGTCATGTTCTCCAGCCTAATTGCCTCGAGCACATCCTCTATAGCTTTCTGGTTCGCCTCTCTCACGGCGTCCTTCATAGCCTGATTGGCCACTCTCATGGCCTCCTAGTCGGCTTGCCTAGCCGCCTGCAACTCAGCTAGTGCAGCCAGGACCGGATCAGGATGACCCTCACTCATCTCTCGAGTCCTATGGGGAAGTACCATGACTTTGAAAAAGTTACACAAAGAATAAGTTGATCAGGCCCACACAATGTGGTCACGCATGCATCATCATAGTAAAACCCAAAAGAAACTCAACAGACAATTCACACACAAGACATCTTAAGTTATTGCAATACATACAGGCTTTTTCCCTAGAGAGTTCTCCGATACCATAAAATGTAACACCCCGCGTGCACCTGGTGTATTAAACATACATATGGCAATAGCGCAGCTAAGTAAATGCGGAAGCTAACTTTTTCTTTCCAATTATAAAATTAGTCATTATTAACCAAGTGGATTACTTATTCTTTTTCAAAATATCGCATGTATGCTAATTGCAATAAATAACTAACTGAATGACCTCATAGAATAAATGTGTATCTAGTCACGGATCTACAACATGTAGACTGGACAATATCCTGATACATTATACAACTCAAGACTAAATAAACATAACAGAATCAATGTGGCATGGACAACCCCATGCGAACCAAATATAATAACCTAACCCAATCAGTGTCTCAAATCAAATAATAATATACTAAAAATAAAGCATGGTCAACATTCAGGCATATCAGTAAGGCAACATGCATAATACTTGAAAAAGGGTATTCTGATATATTTGAGAATTGTAAATAATGTGTACAAGGGGTTCTCTATTTATAGAGAATATTTGACCTACTTTTAACCTAAAGGCCTTGGCCCAATACAACAATAAACGACTAAATAAAAACTAAATCAATATTATTTACAACACTCCCCCTCAAGCTGAGGAATAGATATTTATCATTCCCAGCTTGCTAGTAAGTTCTTGAAATCTGTCTGAAGGAAGCCCCTTTGTTAATAGATCAGCTAATTGACGCCCAGTGGGAATGTATGGAATGGTAATCAACCCGCTATCAAGTTTCTCTTTGATGAAATGGCGGTCGACCTCAATATGTTTAGTCCGATCATGTTGAACTGGATTATGAGCTATACAAATAGCGGACTTATTATCACATAGCAACTTCATAGGTCCCTCACATTTTATTTTGAGATCATCAAGTACAATTTTCAGCCACAGTAACTCACAAATGCCTTGAGCCATAGCTCGAAATTCAGCTTCTGCACTTGATCTGGCAACCGCATCTTGTTTCTTACTTCTCCATGTCACTAAGTTACCGCAAAGAAACATGCAATAACCAATGGTAGAACGACGGTCAGTCATGGATCCAGCATAATCAGCATCTGTGTAGACTTCTAAAGATAGATTGACATCACGTCGGAATAACAATCCTTTACCAGGAGTACCTTTAAGATACTGAAGAATTCTCTCTACTGCCTGCATGTGTTTTTCCTTTGGATCGTGCATAAACTGACTGACAACACTAACAGCATAAGCTAGGTCTGGTCTAGTATGGGCCAGATATATCAATTTCCCAACTAGCCGTTGATATTGTCCTTTATCAACTGGAGGACTCTCTTCTTCATAGCCCATCTTGTGATTTTGCTCAATAAGAGTATTAGAGGGTTTACACCCGAGCTTTCCTGCTTCTTTGAGAAGATCAAGAACATATTTCCTTTGACTGATAAAAATTCCTTTGCTTGAATGAGCTACCTCTATCCCTAGGAAATATCTCAGTTTCCCAAGGTCTTTGACTTCGAACTCAGAGGCAAGTCGTGTCTGCAGAATCTGTCTCTCGACAAAATCATCACCTGTGATAATAATATCATCAACATATACAAGGAGCACAGTAAGCTTCCCATTTTAGGAGTGCTTGAAGAAAAGAGTGTGATCTCCTTGACTCTGTTTATATCCTAAGGTCATCATAACCTTAGTAAACCTCCCAAACCAAGCACGAGGTGACTGCTTCAATCCATACAAGGCCTTTTTTAATCGACAAACTTTATTTTCCCCCTTCACAGAATCAAAACCAGGCGGGATTTCCATGTAGACTTCTTCTTCTAACTCACCATTGAGGAAAGCATTTTTCACATCAAATTGATTTATATCCCAATTGTAATGGGCAGCAAGGGACAACAAGATTCTCACTGTATTCATCTTTGCAACTGGAGCAAAGGTTTCTTCATAATCAATGCCATAGGTTTGAGTGTAACCTTTGGCGACTAATCGAGCCTTGTATCTCTCAAGAGTGCCATCAGAATTATATTTTAGGGCATAAACCCATCTGCACCCTACTGCTTTCTTTCCGTTGGGTCTATCAATAACCTCCCATGTTTTATTTTTCTCCAACGCATTCATCTCCTCTTGCATGGCTTGAGCCCAATTCCCATCTTTCAAAGCTTCATGTACTGATTTTGGGATTGAAGTAGAATCTAGTGCTGAAACAAAGCTTTTGTGCTGCACAGAAAGATTAGCAGAGGAAACAAAATGGGAGATAGGGTATTGAGTACAAGAGGGACAGGAAGAACAAGATTTCTTGGAACAAGATCTTTTTCCTTTTCTTAAAGCAATGGGTAAATCATCAGAAGCAGTAGTAATGGGTAAGTCATCAGAAGTATCATGATCAGAAATATGAGATTCAGGACTTACCAGTAGTTCAGACGATTGAGGTTGCTGTTGAGGCAATGTGGGCTGTTTCCTTCTTTGATATACCAATTCAGGTGTTACAATCTTCCGTATCTCTTGTGTACTTGATGTATCAGTCATAGGAGGATCAGTCACAGGAGGATCAGACATAGACACATTAGGAACAGGAACAAGAGGAAGTGACACTGACACAGGTGAAGGAGTAGACACTGAAGTTTCAAAGAAGGAAGGTGATGAGTCTTCTGGTGAATCATTCTCCCCCTGAAGATGAGGACCTTGGAAAAAGGACTCAGATTCCTGAAATGTAACATCCATAGAAACAAAAAATTTCCGACTTCCAGGGTGATAACACTTGTAGCCCTTCCTATCAGGAGCATATCCAAGGAAGACACATTTAAGAGCCCTAGGATCCAACTTACTGCGATGTTGTTTATGAATATGAACAAAGACAACACACCCAAACACTTGAGGAGGAAGACTTTGCAAAGTTGGAATAGAAGGAAAAAAAGAAGTCATGGAGTGAATAGGACTTACATGATCGAGAACCCGAGTGGGTAGACGATTGATCAAGAATGCTGCAGTAAGAATGGCATCTCCCCAATAGCATTTGGGTACATGTGTTTGAAACAATAGGGCACGAGCAACTTCAAGAAGGTGACGATTTTTCCTTTCAGCAACCCCATTTTGTTGAGGGGTGTCTACACATGTAAGTTCATGAATCATACCTTGATTTTGTATAAATTGTGAAAAAGAGTGATTGACATATTCAGTACCATTATATGTCCTTAGTCTTTTGATTTTTTTACAAAATTGAGTCTCAATCATTTTATAAAATTGAAAGAACAGTTTTGGTACCTCAGACTTTTCATGCATTAAGTAAACCTAAGTTACACGAGTGCAATCATCAATAAAAGAAACAAACCATTTATTTCCAGAAGAATGAGGGACCTTAGAAGGACCCCAAACATCGGAATGAATAAGATCAAAAGGTTCAACACTTTTAGTAATACTAGAAGGGAAAGACACACGATGATGCTTAGCAAACTTACAAACATCACAATGATAAGACTCAACAGACTTAGACAAAAACAAAGACGGAAATAAAGACTTGAGTAAACTAAATGGAGGATGTCCCAAGCGCTTATGATGAAGCCAAATAAGAGAATCGGCAGTTGACTGGCCATGTGACAGTAAGATGTGATCCTTAACATGAGTTGCAGGAGATTGTGACACCAGATAATACAACCCACCTTGCTCTTTAGCACCCCCAATCGTCTTCCCTGTGGCGAGATCCTGAAAAATACAGTGAGTAGGAAAGAAGGTTACAGTGCAATTTAAATCTTTTGTGATTTTATGAATAGAAAGAAGATTAGTAGAAAGTTTAGGGACATGAAGAGCATCTTTGAGATGTAAGGAAGGCTGTAATTTTATGTTACCAGAACCCGCAACTGATGTATGGGAGCCATCAGCTACAGCTATCGTATGAGTGCCAATGGTAGGGTTATAAGAAACAAAGGGGTCAGCACAACAAGCCATATGATCAGTAGCACCAGAATCAACAACCCAAGAATGTTTAAAATCAATACATGAAGTAAGAAAAGAAGAAATTTTGGAGCTCATACCAGTCATAGCCAAATCACTAGTACCAGATGGCTTACTCAGAGAATCAAGTATGGTTCGAAGTCGTTCCAACTCATTTGGACGAAATGCAGGTTGGGTCTCATTAGGTGTAGGAGCTATATCAGAAGAAGTAAAATGCGCTTGACCACGCATCCTTGCCATCTTTTCTAAGACAGTTTGTTTTCCATGGAGGCGATAGCATAGATCCTTGATATGACCTGTTCTTTTACAATAAGAACACCAGCGATCATCTTTCTTAGGTCTAGAAGATGCTCCATCAGAATATTTTGGAAAGGAACTCCTGTAAGTAGAACCATCCTTTTTTGTTGAAATCATAGCAGATCCATCAGTGGGTTTAGAAGCAGCACCATCTTTTGATGATAACATGACAAATTTATCAGGGTTCATCATAACACCCCGACGATTCTCCTCTCCCCGAACAGTATTGAAAACAGCAGAAAGGGATGGAAAAGTTTCTTTGCCAAGTATCTGAACCCGAATAGGATCATACTCGGAATTCAAACCAGCAAGAAAATCAAAAATACGCTCATTTTCCACCTCCTTGGCTAAAGCAGTAGCATCTGCAGTACATTTCATCTTCAAACTCTGAAATTGATCAAGTTCAGTCCATAACTCCTTCAAGGTGCCATAGTACTCAGTCACGGATAAAGAATCTTGTTTTGTAGTGAATATTTTATTGCGCAATTCATAGCGCGCAGCCATATCCTGTTTCAAGGAATAAGTGGAGCGGACAGTTTCCCAAATCTCCATAGCAGAAGACAAGAACATACAATGACGACCCACTTCAGGAGTCATCGAATTCCACAACCAAGTCATGATAAGAGAATCCTCATTATCCCAAACAACAAAATCGGGATCCGTGGCAGCAGGAGCAGGGCCATCAAGATGAGCAATCTTATTGCGACTCTTGATGGTAGTACGAATGAACTGAGACCACGACAAATAATTTGATCCGTCAAATCGATAAATCTGATGTAGACTTGGAAGATCATTGTGACCAAGAGGGGTCACCACAAATGAGGTAGAATTTTTTTCAGATAAGTTTAGAGTTGAATCACCGTCGGAAGCGGCCATACTGCAAAACAACCCAAGGAATAGTACCAAGAAGCCAAAAAATCACGAAAAATTACCAAACGAGGTCCGATCAAAGAGGTGAGCACAGATCCAGAACGAGCTTGGAGAGTCGATCAAGACTGCACCGGTCCGCAGCCAATAGCAACCGTCACGCGCTGTCACGCGCCGGTGAAGCTAGCGGCGCGTGGGATTCACGCGCAGGGAAAGAAGCGGCGCGTGGAGGCGCGTCTGACGTCCGATCTGGCTGGGCTTTTCAGGCGAAGGTCGTCCAAGGGTTGCGAACCTATCTGGGGCTGATCGGAGTTGAATGGCCGCCAGAAAGAAGGTCAATCGCGATGAACAGTGTTCTTAGTTAGTGAAAAAACGCTTTCTGTTTGGAGGTGACGTTGAACGGTTCAGTTTGGGGTCTTGTTATTGAGGAAGATGAGAGAAAAACAAAGAGAAGCAGTGATCTCTCGGTCCAAGAGGTCCCCGGAAAATTTTTCCGATGGCGGCTGATGGCAGCGAGAGATGGAAAAACAAAAAAAAGGTTTCGTAGGCACGGAAGCAGAGCCCTCAAGATCGAGAGCTCTGATACCAACTTGAAAAAAGGTATTCTGATATATTTGAGAATTGTAAATAATGTGTACAAGGGGTTCTCTATTTATAGAGAATATTTGACCTACTTTTAACCTAAAGGCCTTGGCCCAATACAACAAAGGGCTTGGCCCAATACAACAATAAACGACGAAATAAAAACTAAATAAAAACTAAATCAATATTATTTACAACAATAATCAACTCAACTCTGGCCTCCTGCTGCCAGAGGTATCAACCCCTGAGGTACCTGTACCTGAAATGTGCCCCAACACGGGGTGAGATCTCTAAAAAGAAATCTCAGTAAGACAAGGGGTCCTCAAGGATCTCTCCACCCCAAGCTCACTTATATGTGCAATATAAGTTCCAAAACAGTAACAACAGTATAATTTCCAAAATCTGTGCAATGCAGCATATATCCATGTCATGTGTGTATGCATCCTACTGGCCAGAGAATAAAAAGTAGGGATTACATACGTCTACGACCTACAGTACAAGGAACACCGCTTGTACCTCACCCACGGAGTTGCCATCTTGTATGTCTCCACATACTCAGGATTACCGTCTAGGTGGTACACCACATACATATCATATGGCACTTGCACTCAATAAAATAGCTCAATAGCATCTCAATAATCATCACATAATTTCATAAAAACACATCATGCATATAAATCATCCCTCCATAAGGTATGGAGGAACCAACAATGGGCCAAACCGAGGACACGAAAGCTTACCTCTCAAGCTATCAGTCCCAACAAGAGTCCACACCAGCCCAAGATTACCAAACAGCACAATGACAATCTGTTTAGACCAGAAACCTTATCAGCATACATAATCTAGAAGTTTATTTCATTACGACAACATTTCCTTTTTTCTTTCGTGCTCGAAGGCTTCTCCCAAAGCCATAAGCCTTTAATCTAAGTGATTCTGACTTAGTTAACTTATTACAGAGGTTCATATTGACTAATCAAGGGTCCAGAAACCCAATCTACACTTCTATTTGGACAAAACAGTACAATCCACGAAATTTCCCAGAATATCTGGATATTTCTCAGGGGTATATCCAGATATCCATATCCGGATATCACAAATCCCATATCCGGATATCAATATCCGGATATTTCGCGACAGAATGCAATTTTTGCATTTCGCGAAGATATCCCTCCAAGGTTTTGTTTTTAACACACTTAAACGTTAAAGCATGCATTTTTAAACCCCTTTAGACCAGTGTTCATGCTAGTTGCTTAATCATCTCATTTAACATGCCAAGACTTTGTCGTTTACATGAAAACTTCAAGAACAAGGGTGGTGATGCATACCAATGGCTCAAAACAGAGCAAAGGAGTGGTCTTGGAGCCTCCTACACAGCCTTACACTTCTGACTTCACAAGACTACGAATTTTTCTTGCAAGCTTGGTCCTTTTACATAGAAAAATAGCTCCTTGAAGCTTTAAAGGTCAAGGAAATGGCTCCCACACCTCAACCCAAGAACTCAGCCACAAACCTCCCCAACTCATAAGCTCAAACTCAGAATGGAGCACCTCTCTCCCTCACAATGTTAGCTCACACCTAGTCATGGTTTCTTGGTAAAGAAGGCATGAAGAAAGGTGATCACTTTAGTGAGTTTTTGAAGAAGAATGAAGGTGACAATGTGGAGAGCAAAGGCAGCAGCAAACTCACGTAGAAATTGATGGGAATCAGCCTGGGGTTTTGTGCATTTAGTATTTATAGGCTCATTAATCTAATCCGTCGGTATTAGTGCTAATAGCTCAACTAATCATTTTAATCTCAAATTTTAGATTCTGAACCTAGCCATTTTTATAAGATTTATCATATTTTATTATAATTTTCGCAGCACTTTGCCAGTAACCATTTTTACGTAGCCGATACCAGTCCTGACGTCAGTTCTCATTATTATGACTCCAAACTTGCTATAATTGACCTAGATATTATTCTAGGAATATTCATGTACTTACTATAATTTTTCGGGGCACTTCATCAGTATGCATTTATACTGTGAAGCAGAACAAGTATCTGCACTTTTGTCAGAAATAGACTTTCAGCGTTATTAAACCTTCTCATACTTATTTAAGTATTTCCATATTTATCCTACGTCAATTATGGAATTATTCTTTAAACTCATAATTAAAGTATTAAAATTCCTAATTTAACGGTTCGGGTTCTTACACATGTGAGGAAAATTAATTAACTAGAACTAACATCCTTTATTTTATAGACATGGATGTGGATTCGTACAGAACCTTGTACAATCTACATATTTTTTTAAAGTCTACTTCCTAACTACATCACTATTTTACATTAGTCCTGCATCCTACGTCATATTACATTACTTTACTATATATATAACATTCTCCAGTCACACACTAGTACATTATCCTTGTTTAGTCCAAAGTGTACGCGGAAGTCTCCACCCTATCAGGATAAAATACAGATATGGCTCCCTGATTTCCCATCACAATATAGTATTCCCAACGGTCATTATAAAAATAAACAGTAATATTCCATCCTTCTCCGTAAAAAGACAAGTTAGGCATCTGAAAAGATTAGCAAAACAAATAAAACGTGAGAAAATTCTCAGTAATATTGAGGTTTTATAACTATAACCATTCCTGCTGTATTAACGGAAAATATATCATTCTCTCAAGTAATTTCATAAAAATGAAATTATTTCAAGAATAAAGATAAATAATAAATTGTGTAATATTTAACTGAAGCTAGTTAAATACCGAATTTTGTGGGTCTCTGCTTGTGAAAAGTTCTGTATGGCGGAGCACAAGCCATGATAAGACATCCCTTACCCTAACTATCTGATCCCAAACTTTTATGGGTCAGTCACAGCAGTAACATACAGTTAAAATTTACACATCATTTTAATATTTGTTTGATACCAAATAATTCATCAATCAATAATCAACTTTAAAAAAAAGATAATAAAGCTAAAGGTAGGAATAACATCAGGTAGAAAAGAATTTTAAGAAAAGAAACTGGCAAAGTAACAGTACCATGTAAAAAAAATCTTTAAAAGAAATAGTGAAAATAGGAGCCATGAGAGAAATTTTTTTATCTCTCAACATTACCTTTCTTTTATTTCCTATACTTCTTCTCTCCTCCTCTTCCGGTATGAATCCTTCAGCTTTTCTTTTCTCTTATCTGTTTAAGTTACTTCTCTTATGCTTTTTTTTTCTTCCTCTTCCTTAGTCTCCATTAAGTGTTTCATATATATAGGCAAGTCCATTGACTTCCTTATTGACTATTTTCATCATTGCATTTAGTTAAGTTTTAACAATATAAACTAGGCTTTTTGACCACTATAGCCTTTTTTTAATAATTAATTACCAAATTGACCCTATTTATAAACTATTTCAAAAATTTAACCTCTCCATAAAACATAACACAAATCTGCCCCTGTTTGACTGTTGACCATGAAGCCTACCTGGGTATATTTTGAAATTTTTTACCTACTCGGGTACACTCCTCCCTACCCGGGTATATTTCTTGAATTTGAAAAAATGTTTGAATTATTTACCCGGGTAGATAGGGGTGTACCCGGGTAAATAATCATACTCAAATAATTTAGTTAAAGAAATTTTTGGCAGCAATCAGCAGAAAGTAAAAAGCATAATATTTCAATCTCCATTTTGGCTGCTGGGGTTAATTGAAAAGCAGTAAAAATACTTTCATATATTCAGTCAATAAAAAGGGGAGGGGGAGGGGAAGGTGGGGGGGGTTGAGAGGAACAAAGAAAGGAAATAGGGTTGTTTCTGTTTAATCTATTTCTAGCTGTAAGCAGTGACACATCATGATGAGTTGTTAGCATCAGAAAGATGGATCAGCAGATTAACCGCTCAATAGCTGAAGAAAAAAAGGTCATCTTTTTATCACTGAAACAATGATTAAGGCCGAATAGAATCAAATGAGAAAGACAAATTCTGAATCAACATATTCATTTACAGAATCACAACACAAAGTTCCAAAGTAGGAACGAGTATACAACAGAATAGAGTAAAGAGTACACGCGTAGAACAGCTACATACCCACAAACAAGATGAAATAAGCGAAAACATTCTACTAGCCTTCTTGGAATTTCTCAGAAACCAAACTAAGGCACGGTACATGTAGAAAGTAGAAACTGCAAAAAAAGGTATGATTATTTTCCCTGGTACACCCCTCTCTACCCGGGTAAATAATTCAAACATTTTTCAGATTCAAGAAATATACTCGGGTAGGGAGGGGTGTACCTGAGTAGGTAAAAAATTTCAAAATATACCCAGGTAGGTAGGGGTGCACCCGGGTAGGCTTCATGGTCAATGGTCAAACAAGGGCAGATTGTGGTTATGTTTTCTGGAGAGGTTAAATTTTTGAAATAGTTTATAAATAGGGTCAATTTGGTAATTAATTATTAAAAAAAGGCTATAGTGGTCAAAAAGCCATATAAACTAACTCAATTAGTTTCTAACCAAATTGTAATGATATAATCATTACATCAAAAAAAATATATGAATATCCTTATCTTTAAGAGTACACACGACATTCCCAGGTTCTCTTTAATGTACTATATCAAGATCCATTATTCTTTGTACTTCTATATATATATATATATATTACGTAGCTGTTTAAGTGACAGCATCGCTTTACGTGTTACGTGTGTGTATATATATATTATTTATTATTTCTATTTTATTTATTATTACTATTATATTATTTTAATTATTTAATACTTTAATATATATATATATATTTGTTATTTTACCATATATATAAATATATATATTATTTATTACTTTATCATTTATTATTATTATTATTATTATTATT
The DNA here is from genome assembly GCF_033153095.1 of Gastrolobium bilobum. Taxonomy (NCBI): domain Eukaryota; kingdom Viridiplantae; phylum Streptophyta; class Magnoliopsida; order Fabales; family Fabaceae; genus Gastrolobium; species Gastrolobium bilobum. Next base: position 62,700 of record NW_026898583.1, read on the forward strand.
ATTATTATTATCTTTCATTTGAATATTACAAAAGCCTTAAATATGGGGAACCATAATTATACAAAAGATGAAAATATTAAATGTGGGGCAATGTTATTAAAATCGGCCCGGTCAATGACCCGGTCGAGGTACTGGGTCACTAGTTCAACCAGTGGGTCACTGGTTCAACCACATAACCCGGTAATTATATTTAATTTTATAATTTATGTTAAAAAATTATAAACATACTCAAATATCTAAAAAATGATAAAAATTTCAAATATTTTAATATAAAAAATAATAAATCAGATATTACTATCAAAAAAAAGATCAAAAAAATATATATAATGATTGTGATACGGAGCTTTAGGTTCAGAAAACGACGTCTCTAACTATAAATTAATTCAAAATTTTCTACATAGTACATAATTGAGATAATATTAGTGTTGTAGGTACATAACTTATATAAGTCAATAAGCAAAAAAAATTCAAATACGTCCATTATGATTTTTTTTGAAAAAAAAAATTTGGAATTTTTTTTTGGGACGGGATCGGATCGCCGGTTAACCGATCGGGTCACCGATTTTTATGAAAATCAGCCGGGTTGGACCGGGTCGCTCCGGTTCTGATGCATGGCTGGTTCGTTACTTCAACCGGACCAGTTATATGACCGGTTTACCGATTCCGGGTCGGTCCAGTTTTAATAACACTGAATTGGGGAACATAACCATACATCTGTCATTGTTGGACGTAAAGTAGATGTAGAAATGATTTTACCATATACATATATAGGATAAGATCATTTGACATCTTATGAGGTCGCATTTATTAATTAATTAATAATTTTTAATAAATTATAACCGTCGATTAGCGAAAATCAATGGTTAGGATTTGGTGTCGATGTCAAAGGATCCTATCCTGTCTATATATACATATGTTCCTTTTTTCTGCTGTCGATGTAGATAAGTTATCTACATTGAGACCAAAATGACGTCGTTTTGGAGCATAAATCATGGTACTTTGTAATTATAATTTATTTCAGTTATAATAGTCTTTCTCATTATAATTTTTTAATCTTTCAACCCAAAATGATGTCATTTAGGGCATTGTTGTATAAACTAGTGTAAAAACGTAAAAACTTACGTTTTTACTTGAGTGGTGCGTGTTAAAACGCAAGTAAAAATGATCTTTGGTTAAAACTGGTAAAAACGTCGTGTAAAAATGGTAAAAACTTATGTTTTTACCGTTTTGACCGTTTTTACTTAAAACAAATTTTTTTTTAAAAAAAAAGATTTACAAAAAAAGAAATTAAAAAAATACCCAATTTTTCGTTTTTCCGAAATCATATGCAAAATATCTTGATATCTTTTTGTTTGGATATATGTCTTTTATAATTATGTCTTATAAAGCTGCAGTTCTATTATAAGTTATGCTATGAGAATCGTTTTTTGTTTTTGGATCATTGAGTGCATTGAAAGAAGTGGAATTATATCCTCATGAGCGATGATCCAAAATCTGCAGAGTGTATGAAACAGTTAGAGCAGATTGATTATCCATTACTTGTTAGTTATCACTGTATATAATTTTGATACTTGGTTATCAAAAAAAAATTCTTTTTAGATAGATAAGTGGCTCAACTGTCAACACACATGTTTATTATGTGATATTTGTTTTACATGCATATATATAAATATAATTTTGTATATTGACCTTAAGTAGTAGAAAGTAGAAATTTTACGTTTCGTGTCGTTTCTACGTTTTACGATTTTACCACCCCTTTCCGTTTCTACGTAGAAACTCAAATTTAACAACATTGGTTTAGGGAGTAAATATAGATAAGTTATCTACATTCACCGTAGAAACTTTAAAGCATATATATATATAGGCTGCTAGACGTTCAACAATAAATCTTAAACCTTTGATTGATTATGATTCTTCACATTTAATGCTTTCATCCACATTTGTATGATTTCCCAAATTTATTTGCTGGACATGAAGCGGCCGAAGAAAAGTATATATATATATATGATTACCATTTATAAAGTTCCCTTATTTTTTATTTCCCATTCCATAAAAAATAATTCTATTTATTCCGAAGGACACAACTTTTCATTTTTCAGATTACAAGAACAGAGAGGTTGAAACCCTTCCAAAATTGCAAATTCGAAATTGGGCCTTCAAATCTTCAAATATTTTCACTTTCTTACCACTTCCTGCCACCCCATCATCGAAGGAGGGAAATAATAGTTTCCAAAACAAAGGCTTAAATTTTCAACACCATTGCTCTTATTAATCTCTATTTTCTCATTGTGTAGCCACCATAATTTAAAGTTCGTTCAAAGTCATATCCTTTTGGTGATGATACTGATATCTATACTGTTTGTCTTGACTTGGTTTTTGGTGTTTGTGTTGGTGTTCTTGCAAGCAACATTAACAATGTTGACTCTTCCATCAATCTCAACTACCAACGTGGGAATCGAATTGTATTCACAGAAACACAATGGTAGCTTTTGAGAGTTACAAGCACATTCTATGCTAGAATGTCAAGATAACATTTAACAGTTACATTGATATATGAAAAAATTATTATATGGTGTACCTCTCTTACACCTGATGATATTATGTATGGACTGAAGGGTTATTAATTCTTGCTAGAATTTCTTATTGATAAATGGATGTGAATGGATTTGATTGCTGAACTAGTGACGTCCACTAAAAATAAAGGAGACCTTTATTTTATTTTATTTTTTCTCTTTAAACCAATCTGGTCCAAATTAAGCTCAAGCCTTCAGTACTGTCTAATTCAAGCTCCACAAAGGAAAAACAGCTGTCACTTGTTTGAAGTCCATGCATCAAGTTCAGATTTTGATTTCATTCTATAGGTTGCAAGTTGCAATTGGTGGGGTACTTTTTTTTTTATCATTTTGTGATTGACTCATATTACATTTATAAATACTAAGTAGTGGCCCATTGTTTGGGGTCAGTATCTGTTTGCGTCAGGATTTATTTGGTCAAAAGCTATATATATTTCTTGGACATTGACATTATATACAAAATATTTATATGAATACCAAATCCATTAATACATAAGTTGTTTTTTTTTTTTACCCTATTTGCTAGCATAGATTATTCTTATTTATAAAAATGTCACTGCTTATGTCAGATTTGAGCTACCCCATTAATTGTTAACTCAATCTGCAACAGGATCTGCAAACCGTGTCATGTTTCGCTACTTTTGGTGTAAAAGTCTTCACATAATTGTTGAGGACTTTTATACGCTGACTTTGCAGAGGCATGACCCATCTTAGCTTTGATGGAGCATTTCAATTTATGTGATTTATAGTCTACTGAGAAATTTCCATGTTAATAGTGTTGTATTTATGATGGTTATAACTTCCTTTGCTCTAAACTCGTTTTGTGATCCCTTGTTACATTTAAGAATCCTTGTTTTGGTGTTTCTATAAGTACATAGAGAAATAATTTTAGACTTTAGTATTGGTGTGGAATTTATAAAAAAAATTATCACAAACATAAGTTAGAAATAGACTTGTGGGAAGAATTAGAAGGAAAATTAAGACTCAAATCAATCTTAATAAAACCATTGAACATGTATGACGCATGGCTGATGAGAAATTAATGTCACCCTATATTAACAATTATGACATAAATAATCATGGCGTGTTGAAAACATACAGAAAATAACAAAGCGAAACAACTCAATTTCCACAACTTTGCATAAACTGCTCTTTATACGGATTTGCTTAGAATCACATAAATACAAACACACTTAGCTTTCGTTCTGTCCTTTACAAGACCAATTTGCAGAGTCTTTTACCACTCCTTTTCTTTGACAATGCATACTTTAGACTTTTACCTTTGAATAAATGACAACTTTGAATTTGATTAGTAATATTGACACCATTAATTAAATAAAGTCATACAAAAAAATAAAAAGAAAAATCTCATCATGACATTCAAGGAAAATGCTGATATTAGACTCAGTCCTGTACTTTAAAGGATGGTAAACATATATACTTAATGTAAAATGAATTTAATTTAAATTAACTTTTAAGTTTAAATTTTCATTAAATGATGTGATGTCACATTATTTAATAATTTTGATAATTTTAAATTTATTAAAAAAAATGTGTCAAGATTAAACTCGTGTTAAAGTAAAATTGATATCTATACATCAAAATCTTACATTATTTTTACAATTTGTAGTTTCCTTTAAAATTGTATGGTTTTGTCCCTAACTAGACATTCTTTTTCTCTTTTCTCAGGTAGGAGCTCACCTAAACCTATACCTAAAAGGAGGCCTTAATTAGTACTTTAGTCTTGCAGCATTCAATCAACTAGATAGGACTTTTGAGGGAGTGGTCTTTAGCGTATATAAGGGTATGTCATTAAAGCATTGGAGGTCACATCAGAATAATTTCAGTGTAGGCTAAGGTGATAGGGACAGAAAATAATGCAATATATATTTTTTTATATATACATTGAGAAATTAAAAACACAATCTATTACATAATTATCTACACCTCTCACTACTACGCGGTTTAGAATGCAATATTATCATTACTTTCTTTTGAAACCTGGCAGATGAATACTAAACATATTTATGCATGCATGTGTGATTGCATAAAAAGTGGTTGAGGCAAAAAGAAAAAGAAAAAGAAAAAGAAGTGACATTATATTATTTGGTTGTTAGCCCTAGTTATGTTTGGTGAAAGTTATATGTGCCTAATTAAAGATTGTGATGATGGCCATAAAAATTTAAAGTTGTAATTATGCACAAATGCACGTGAGAAGAATTTAAGTGAGATTATCTGAGTTCAAATAAAGATTAAATATAGCTTTGTCATATAAACAAAACAAACAGTATCAAGCTTTTTTGCGCCTAATTATCAATTTTAGTCCTATCATGACATAGAAGAGTGATTTGCCGAACATAACAATTGATGATATGTAACGGCAAATTCGCATTGATTGTGCAACCCAAAGAACACGCACATAATCAGGACCTTACATTTTAGGGAATAAAATGTCCTTATTTGCACATTAAAAAAAAAAACGAGTGAGAGAGGATATAATGAAAAGGAATGATAAAAGCATGGAAAAAAATATCCAATATTACTTTAGATAACTTTGTTTAATGTTCATTGAAACGACGTCGTTTTGGGTTGAAAAATTAAAAAATTAGAATAATAAAGACTATTATAACTCTAAAATAAATTAAAATTACAAAAAATACTATGATTTCTGCCCAAAACGACGTCGTTTCGATGAATATTAGATAAAGTTATCTAAAGTAACTTTAAAAAAATAAGCAAACCCTAAAAGCATATAATAGTGGCATAATATGGGAAACAAAACATACTGACACACAAGTTTATAATATAATAAACGAATTTTTTAAAGAAAAAGAATAAAAATATAAAAGTTACAGAGTAAGAATGGATCTTCTCATAAATATTAATAAATTTTAATAAAAATTTATCTTTTTAAAATTCATGAAAGAAAATACAATTAAAAAAAATTCACATTAAAACATCAATCAAAATTCATTATAGCAATAGAAACAAAGGGATGGTGGGTTATGTGTTTGATAAAACGAGTGAGAGAGGAAGAAACCGCGTGGGACAATTCAAAGACACGTATCATTACGGAGCTTACCATTCAATTCCATGACATTGACACATCTATATGTGCCAGTCCATGCTCAATCAACCCCCACACTTACTTAATCCTCCTTGTAAACAAAAAGTGAAGGGTGCCAACTGGATTTTAATAATTCAATATCTTTATATTAATCACTTTTAAAAAGGCATACCTTTAAAATTTGATTATTATTCCATTAAGCACCTCTGTAACTTTATCATCTGTCGTAATTTGTAACACATTGATTTGATTTCTCAAAATTTCCGGCTGCAAAAACCACTTTCTCATAACTTGTGTGTTAGTTTCTATTGAAAAAGTTAAGAAAGATATTTATATATATCAGTAAATTTAAAATGAAGTAGCTATTGGACAAGTGGCCTCAAAATTCAAAAGAGAGTTGAATTGAGTTTTGAATTATTTTCGTAAATTACCTCACTTTTTTGAATTTTTTTTTTGAGATATTATGATTTATGATAAGCAAAAACTAATGAATAATAATTTAGACAAATAAATTATGGTCAACAAATTTGAAGCTAAATAAACTCGAGTATACTAAGAATGCTAAATTAAAGTAGATCGAGTTAGAGAGATTGCAAACTCGATTTATCCTGGATCTATCATAATCATTATGACCTACGTCCAACCTTCAATCACTGCAATGATTGATCCATTATTAATCAAGTTTCAAAGGTGTTTAAACAAACCACTACAACTTTTAAGATTTTGGTTCTTGTACACCTTGGGTGTGCATGACAACCTTTCCGAAATCATTTTTTTTTAATTTATGTTCCCGGGAATAGGATTGGATAGAAAACTCATTTGGTAAAATTGGTTTATCTTTTTGTTCCCGGGATGAACCGGTTTAATTTTTGTGCTGGGAAACAGAAAAAAGAATAAAAAAATTTATGTTTTTTTTTTGTTTCCAGGCACAAAATGAGAAACATGTGTCTCTCTCTCAATCACTCTCCACTTCTACCATCATCACCACTACCACCATCATCCCGACACGACCACTGCCACCATCGTCGTCATCACCACCACCACCACCACGATGATGCCACTGCCACCATCACCACCGCCTCCATCCATCTCTATCACTGTCACCACCATCACCATCATCACAGTCATTGCCGCCATTGCCACCACCACCACCGTCACCAACCACCACTACTATCACCACAGCCACTACTGTCACCACCACTATGCCTTCACCATCACCACGTCACTGCCACCTCCACCATCCCGCCACCACCATCACCATCGTCGTAGCCACTGTCGTCACCACTATCACCACGCCATCGCCATCGCCACCACCGCTACCATCACCACCACCGCCGCAACCACTGTCATCACCACCACTACCATACCACCACCATTGCTGCCACTATTACGCCACCATTGTTGCCACTATTACGCCACCACCACCACCACCACTATCGTCGTAGCCACTACCGCCGCCACCGTCGCCCCCACTATGCCGCCATCATTACTACCACCACCACCACCATGCCACCCCCGTCGTCGCCGCCGCCACCACCACCACCATATAGAAAGGAAAATGATGATCCGAAATTTTTTATATTTAATGGAAATTATTTTTTATTATATTATTTGTTGTGTTATCAAATGCAGTTCTCATTCTCGAAATAAAAATAGAACATGTTATCAAACACATTTTTTTTCTCAGAAACTGTTCCAAGGCACGGAAATAGAAAAGAATTGTTTCTTTTCAGAAAAAGTGCTAGGAAACAGTATGGTTGTCATGCACACCCCTTATATTTCCACCCAATTTGTTAGGTTATGGGCGACCTTTCGAACAAGGGTCTCACTGCCCTTAATCAATAATCACTCAAGAAAGGAAAATGTTTAAGAATGATTCTCAAAGTACAAATAATACATATTGAAGTCTAGTAGGTATATAGCATAAGGAATAAGAATAAGTTCAAGTATGTGATAATCAAGTAAATATGTAATCAATGAGAAAGAATGTGTTAGGAAAAGTAATAATGACTAAATAAATTATATAATTTAAGTCTGAGACCTAATGGAGTTGTTATGAATGAGTATTTATAGGTTTCATATAAAATATAGTTGTTGGAAACATTTCTGGGAAGTATTTACCCAAGTAAATTTTGAAGCTTACTTGCGTAAATTGTTTATCAGCATTTACTCGAGTAAATGCTCTATTTTACCCAAGTAAATTATTTACTCGCATAAATTTCCTGATTTACTCGAATAAGCCAGAACAAATGACACCTACAAATACAGAATTCAATCCCTTTCAATTCCAAACCATTTTTAACACTAATTAAGGACACATGTAATTGGAGTTAGAAAGGGTGTTTGATGGTTCAAACATTTGAAGATAGTCCCCATCCAATTTTGAGAGATCAAACCATAAAAATATATTTTCTTTCACTATTGAATGTCAAAATTTATTTCTTTTAGTCTAAAGACGATTCTAATAGTATGAGCAGGTATAATTGGAATATGTTGATTTATTTGTGTGCTCAAATCATGCTAAATACCTTTCGATGCAATTTTGACATATTAAAGCAAGGTTTTTAAACACTTTTTGATTATATAATGATGAGAATGACGTAAGCAAATGCAAATCTATCTACTATACACCTTTATATATATATATATATATATATATAGGCAAAAGTATTTCTACAGCAACTTTAGATAAACTTATCTACAGCTGCCATTTTTAACTATATTCTCCCGGGAGAATATAGTTATAACGTTAAAGTTGCTCTTTTTTCTCTCTCCTCATTTACTTTTCAGAACTTTTTGGCTGACGTAGAGAGAGAGAGAAAAGAGCAACTTTAACGTTATAACTATATTCTCCCGGGAGAATATAGTTAAAAATGGCAGCTGTAGATAAGCTTATCTAAAGTTGCTGTAGAAATGTTTACCCCATATATATATACATACATATATATATACATATATATATATATATATATATATATATATATATTCTATGTCTTAAAAATATATTCTAATGTGAACTTGGACTTAATTCTATACTTTGAAGCTTGATTCATGATTTTGGCACTTGAGTGCTTGAATTTGCATGCACTTGAGTTCGTTTTTAATGTTGCTTCTTTTTACTCTCAAGTATGGGAGAAAGTGGGTCGGGTCGGCCTACAGGGTCCTATGGCTAGCCTATATCAGGTCGGACTTGGCCTATTACATATAGTCAAATAGAACAGGCCCAGACTTTTAAACAAGCCTATTTAGAAAGTTGATGATAGGCTTTTTTCTTTACATGTCGGGCCTATAAGCCTACAGGCCGGCTATATCATATTATTTTATTTTATTTAAAATAAATAATATTATTCATAGTAGTACCAAATGGTGATAGTTTAGTTGGTGCATGTGAGCTAAGTAGGTGGTGGAAGAACTTAGGTTCGTTCCCTCACCAATACTCAGTGGCGGACCCAGAAAATTATATGACGGGGGGCGAAAATTTATATTACTATTATTAAAAGACAATGCCAGTTTTGGTTGGATGATCACACTAATAATACAAAAATACCTGTTAAAAAGAACCTAATAAAATTACATAATTTTTTGGTTGGAATGTCAATTTTTTGCTTCCGGTGACAATGGTCCAATACACCTTCTATTTCAATGAGGAACTAGTCTTAAGACCCTATATTTTATTTGTAAGATAAATTTTTTATTGTTTACCTGCATGTCTTCTGGTGTTATAATTGTATTTTCTTTGATTTCTTCAGAATCTTATTTTCTCACTTAGCTGTTATTTAGCAGAAGACACAGTAAATTAATTAATGTGTTATTTATCTTTAGCATTTGGTCCCAACTAATAATTGATAACTATTATTGACCTTTTTTCTTTGCCAACAAAGTCAAAACTTAAATACTCTTCTGCTGAGTTCTGACATGACAATCTGTACAAATTTGTAATGATTATAAAAAGAAAATTAGATAGTCAATCAATATAAAATCAAATTCTAGAAAAATTTGATAGGTAGAGTGAATATACATCACTAATTGATAGGGATGTTCATCAACTGATTCAACCCGCGGTGGCCGAACCGAAAAAACCAATAACCGAAAATCGACAAACTAAAAATCAAAAAAAAAATCACAAATTTTAATTGGATTGGATAGATTTTCGGATTGGTTGATGAAAACTGATCCATTCTAAACTGGTTCAATATATTAATTCCCCTCTACCTACTTGGGCATTTCCCCAATCATAGTCCAAAAATTTCTAAACCCAAGACCCATTAACCCATTAACTAAATCCAAGAAAAAATCTAGTCACATTTCATCAACGAAATTTCATCTGTGTAGAGCTTCATATCTCATTGCCAAAAAAAAAACTATTATCGTTTACTGATGCTTTTGTATTTCAAAAAATAAATTTACAAAGCCAATATATATATAAAAGATATTATTTGCACAATAATCATGAAACAAATTTTAGAATTTTCAAAAAACTGAAAACTGATCCAATCCAAACCGAAAAAAATTGGATTGGATCGGATTTAAAAAATATCCAAATCGAATGGATGATTAGATGATAGAACTGAAGGGATTGGATCAGATGATTTTTGCTTCCAAAACCGATCCAATCCAAACCGCGAACACTCTTACTAACTGAACTCTTCTTTGTATACAACGGAAAAATAAGCTTTCCACATTGATTGGGGAGGGTAACAGACCAAGAACAAAATCTGCCATATATGTTGTGTAACACCCCGTATATATCCGGTAATGTTATCATACTATCGTATTAAGCTGCGCTTAATTAAAAATGCGGAATATCTTTTTCTTTTCAATTATGACGTCATTATCATTACCAACTTGCTTGATTAATCAATTAAATAAAATCATGCCTGTATGTAAATTGCAAAAGACATCTAACTGAAATACCTCATTAATTAAAATATCATAAGCATGAGTCTCTAGTCACAGAACTACAACACGTAGACCGGACCATCTAACAGTTTATACAACTCAACTCAAAAGCACTAACAACATAGTGGCATGGACAGCTCCCATGCTCACCCAAATAAGGCAACAAGGCCCAACATAAGTCTCAACAACAGCAACAAAAGCATAAATGACAGAAAACATAAACAGCATCCAATCCAGTCATGCCAGCATAAAATGAACAGCACTAAACATCAACTAAGCTCTGGCCTCCTGCCGCCAGAGACATCAGTCCCCATACTACCTGAACCTGAAATAAGCATTCCCCAAACGTGGGGTGAGATCTCTAACCAAGAAATCTCAGTAAGGCAAGGGGTCCTCAAGGATCTTCCACCCCAAGCTCACTTACATGAGCAATATAAGTTCAAAAGCAGTTTATCATCATCAGTTCTAAAATAGTGCAATGCAGCAGATAATCATGTCATGTGTGTCAATTCTATTCTACTGGCCAGAGAAATACAGGATTTATATACGTCTAATACCCACACATAGTGCAAGACGCCACTTGCATCCACCCTGGATCACCGTCTTGTATGACGCCACATACTCAGGCTTACCGTCAAGATGGAACAACATATGCATATTAAAAGCCATTACACATAAAGCTCAACAACATTTCAAATATCCAAAGCATGTAACACAGCATGCATATAACCATACCCCCATGGGACATGGTGGAACCACAACATGGCTAAACCGAGGACACGAAAGCTTACCTTGCAAGCTCACAATCCAATGCCAAGAGTCCACACAGCTCAAGGTCCACACACAACAAAATCACCATCTGATTTGGACTAGCAATCATATCAATAACATAGCTCATAAGCATAAACGTAAAGACTACATGTCTTGTTACGTTTTACGTCTTAAGGCTTCCCACAAAGCCACAAGCCCTTAATTCCTTGATTCTGACTTAGTTAAGTATTTACAGAAGTTCAACTCCATCAAAATAGGGTCCACAAACCCATAACTCCAATCTGTATGAACAGTACCTTGTTGTCCTTCGAAAACTCAGAATATCCGGATATTCCTCGGGGGCATATCCAGATATCCAATATCCGGATATCTCACCGTACATATCCGGATATCAATATCCGGATATTTCACGATCAGATATCCGGATATTTCACGACAGAATGCAGTTTCTGCATTTCGTGAAGATATCCTTCCAAGGTTGGGTTTTTACCGATTAAAGACACTAAAACATGTATTTCTAGGTGTGTTAGACATTACCCAACATTAAGTTATCATCTTTTAACCATTACATGCATCAATGTTTCATTTTTAAGTATAAAAACTCAAGTTCAAGGGTGATGATCATACCACAAGCTCAAAACAGAGGATGAAGGTGCTCTTGGAGCTCACAAGCAGATGCAAAGGTGCTGCCTCTCAAGGTACACGAAAAAGAGATGAAAGGTTGATCCTTTGAACAACAAAATGGTTCCTTGAAGCTCAAAGTGCCAACCCAAAAGCTCCCACAACCAAACCAACCAAGTCATCCCCAAAAACCCCTCACCAACAGTGGCTGAACATTCCCCCAAGCCCACTCTCCACACTCACAAGACACCACTCAAGTGTATACAAGAAGAAAGTGTGAAGAATCTATGAAAAGGTAGCAACTTGGTCTCAAAAAGAAGAAGAGAACTCAAGGAGAGAGCACCAGCTGACCAGCCTCCAATGCACTCACGTAGGAATCAGTTTTCTAGGGTTGTGTGCCCTTAATAGGAGTATATAAAGGCCACATAAGCATTAAACACACAGTATTAACTTTAATTGCTACGCTTAGCATTTTAATCCCAAACTTTGGATTCTTAACCTTCTCAATTTTACAAGAATTATCATATTTTGTTATATTTTTCGGAGAACCTTTTCGGTACGCGCTTTTCATAGCCAGTATCAGTTTCTGGCACCAGTTCTCATTATCTTGACTTGAAACTCGTTTTACAAGTCCTATAAATTATTCTAGGAATTATCATGCACTCATTCTAATTTTTCGGGATACTTTTTCGGTACGCATTTATACCGCTAGCAGAACCGGTATCTGCACTTTTCTTCCGAAAAGTGACTTTCAACATTCTTATTCACTTACTATAATTATTAAAGCCTCTTAATAATTATTAGGGTCAATTATGGAATCATTTCCTAATTTAACATAAGTAATTACTTAATTTCCTTAATTAACGGTGCGGGTTCTTACATTCACCTCACCTTTTTAGGATTTTGTCCTCAAAATCAGAAAACATACCTGTCTCGAAACTCGGGGTATTGCCGGAGAAGCTCGTCCTCACGCTCCCAAGTACACTCCTCAGGAGTTCTTCCGGTCCATTGCACTTTGACCATCGGAATGATCTTGCTCCTCAGCTGCTTCTCGCCACGATCAAGAATCTTGAGTGGGCCGACGGGAGTCTTTAGGTTCTCCCGAACCTCAACATCATCAGGTTGTACCACGTGCGACGGATCTGCTATGTACTGCCGAAGATGAGACACGTGAAACACGTCGTGGATGTTGGCCAAGTTAGGTGGCAAGGCAAGCCGGTAGGCAACTGGTCCTACTCTACCAATGATCCGGTATGGCCCAATATATCGCAGGCTCAGCTTCCTCACTCCGAGTTCTCGACCAATACCGGTGACAGGTGAAAGTCTCACAAACACGTGCTCACCCTCACTGAACTCCAGTGGATGATACTTGACATCATAGTAGCTATTCTGGTGATTCTGCGCCTGCTTCAACTTTTCACGGATCAACTGGATCTGCTGGGTGGTATCTTGGACAAAGTCCAAGCCAAAAAGCTCCTTGTCCCCAACCTCAGACCAACAAGTAGGAGTCCGACACCTCCTACCATACAGTGCTTCGTAGGGTGCCATGCCCAGGCTAGCATGAAAGCTGTTGTTGTAAGAAAACTCAACCAACGGAAGGTACCTATCCCATGCCGAGCTCTACTCCAACGTGCAAGCTCGCAACATGTCCTCCAAGGTCTGGATGGTCCTCTCAGTCTGTCCATCAGTCTGAGGGTGATAGGCGGTACTCAATCTCAACTGCGTACCAAAAGCCTCCTGCAGCGCCTCCCAGAACCGAGATGTGAACTTCGGGTCCCTATCACTGATGATACTCTCGGGCACCCCGTGAAGCCTCACAATCTCGCGAACATAAAGCTTGGCCAACTGCTCTGTAGTGAAGCTCACCTTCACTAGAAGAAAATGGGCAGACTAAGACACTCTGTCCACAAAGACCAAAAAAAAAAAGTCATAACCAGCCTGAGTCTTCGGCAATCCCACAACGAAGTCCATGGAAATACTTTCCCACTTCCACTGCGGTACAACAAGAGGTTGAAGCTTATCAATGGCTTCTGGTGTTCAATCTTCATTTTCAGGCATCAGTTGATGTATTGTTTGATTCTGGGGCTACGCATTCGTTTGTTGCAACCCCGATTGCTTTGGGGCTCGAGTTGCCCATGTCTGTGCTTTCTCCACCGTTGCGGGTGACTACCGCCATCGGAGAAAAGTGTGATGCTACCACTGTACATCGAGATGCCGTGTTTCAGTGGGAGAGCCGTGACTTCTCGGTAGATCTGATAGGGTTGCCGATGGCTAATTTGGAAATCATCCTTGGCGTGGAGGGATTGTCCAATAGTTGATTGATTGATTGATTGTTGTGCCTAGCGAGTGGTGATGTCTCTGTGTGATTCCGCAGCTAGTTCCTCGCCGTACATTTCATTGCTACAGGCTATGAAGGCCTTGAGAGCAGGCCCTCTCATCTAGTACAGTGTGGTTCGAGGACGAACAAGGCGAAAGCTGGTGGGCATGTAACATCCCGAGCGCTGATGAGGACGGGGAGTGATCGCCGGTGCAAAGAGGCACGGACAAGGAGCGGCTCCTGACAGGCTTCCAGCGGGGGGTTACATGCATGAATGAATCGAATCGACACCCGGAAGAGAGGGATTCCAAAGGCTGTGCAGGTATAAGACTGCACAGTTTAGGATAGCTTATAAGAATTAATTGGTACTACCTATGCTAACAAGATGCATCTACTTTTCAGTAGCCCGGAACGAAAGAACTCCACAGTTAAGCGTGCTTGACTTGGAGAAATTCTGGGATGGGTGACCTCCTAGGAAGTTTTCTCGGGAAGTGTGCGAGTGAGGAAAAAGCACACTGAAAAGTCTTGTGTTAGTATGTGGGGATAATCATTGATTCTTGAAGCGGTCGGGCATTACAAGCTGGCAGGTTGAATCTGGTAAAAAATAGTTATCTCTAATTAGGTGCAATGAACGAGTGGAATACCTTTTTTTATGAATAACATCGCTTCTCTTTCACTTTTTATAAGCACTTTCAAAATTTTGTTTTTACAGACCATGTTGCATATCATATAGTAGAACATATTTTCATATTTTAGAGAGGGGCGGAGGCCCACCCTAGCCCCTCATGTAGGTCCGCCCCTGCCAATACTATCTTTGAGAGTAAGTTTTGTACCAATCTCTACAGTACCATCAGAATCAACATTTAGTGCTGGAGGAAGAGTTATTGATGTCTATCGTTCTAGCTTGGCTAAAGATACCATCCAAGCTTTAATATACGGTGGAGATTGGCTATGCAGAAGGTATGACTTGAAGAAAAAAATAAAAAGTATAAATTTGATCAATTGAAATTATTTTATAATTTAATTATATTCGATTAAATTTTAATAGAAATTTGACTTTATTTTTTATGTAGGAGGAACCAACATCTAAGCATGTGAGATTGCCTATGTGAATCTATTAAAAGATTTTTTGTTTCTTAATCTTTTTTTTTTGTTTCTATTCTTTATTCTTATTTTTTGTTTTCTACATTTACAAATTGTTTGCTAACTTATGTAATCTTGGAATTGTATTTGTAGGGGAGAGAAGATGAAGAGAAGTTTTTGGCTACTACAAGCATCATGATGTGTTTGTTGAATTTATGTAATTATTTTAATTTGCATAGTATAGATTTGTTTATTGGATATGATGAAATATATGTTATTTAGTTTGAGCATTTTGCTTTTGAAAGTGACTTAAATGCATATTGTGATGAGTTTTGTTGTGATTCATGGTTATATTTGGACGTTGAAATTGTGATTTTTGTTTTAACAACAAAATTTGAGTATTTTGTGAAGTTGATTCATGGTTATGCTTGTAAGTTAAAAATTAAAAGGCTAACGGGCTAAGGTAGGCTATTTATATTTTTTATAAACGGGTCAAGTCAGGCTAACAGTTAGACTTGTACTAGGCTCGGGCCAGGCCAAATTAAAATTTTTTGGCATAGATTTGAGCTTTTCGAAGCAAAACTCAACACAGCCCAGTTCAGCCCACTTTCATCCCCATTCTCAAATAACATATTTGAAGCTTATTATTATTAAAACTATGTTCACATGATATCATAAAAGATATCAAGGTTGAGTACATAGGGTCCACATCATCATCATCCTGATTTTGCAGTAGCAAAAACGACGTGTAAAAAAAATACTATTATATATAGGTGCTGGTTTAATAATTATTTTTAAATTCCCATTTCAAATAATATCTTTAAGGGATTATTGTTTCTCGTATTATAGGAGATAATTTTATCTTTTACGTATACATAAAAGTACGTGGGCTCTATATGAAACCATACCAAGAGAAGAGTAAGAAAAAAATAACACGAGCCTGATACATTTTTATATAAATATAAGAGATAAAATTATTGTGTACAAGACATTGTTTCTGTTTCCAAATACAAATTTTTATGTATATCCCACGCACTGAAATTTTAATAAATATTTTAACAATGATGTGTTGTATCTTTGAAAAATCAAAATAAATAAATAAAGGGTTTTGTTTTTGTCATGTTACATGACAAGAGGCTATTTTCCTATACACTCATAATATATATGGGGTCTACTAAATAGTGAAGTGAGAAAAAAAAATCAAAGGTGAGTCCAACTTAGACGTGTGTGTAGAAAAATTGAGTTCTTGTCATATAACATGACAAACTATTTTCCATTAAATAAAATGTACGCATGTCTTTTTCTATCATAAAAGATAAAATTATTTTTTTAATTAAAACATTAATGTAACGGTCACCGTCCTTGTTACTAACGATTGAAAACGTCGATTTAACAATATAATAGTAAAAATCCTAAGGTAACAAAAACATATTATTATTCAATACTAGATATATAACTTTAAGTGATTAATGTTTTTCATATTATAGAAGATAATTTTATTTTCTACACACATGAAAATATGAGATCTTTCTCTTCTCTTCGCATGGACTCACATGAGCTTCATATACTTTTATATATATTCTCTCTTAAGAAACATTAATCCAGTTTAAACTGGTGGGTGCGGGTTTTTTAATGTTTTATATTATTCTCTAACATGTCCTATCACATGAGAGTCTATTAGACTTGAAGAGTGAACAATGCACAAGCTCATTGTATTAAGAAAATTTCACAAGAAAAAGAGGCAGTGAAAATCAAATCTATGATACCATGTGAAAACAATTGATGCGTTGGATAAATATCTTTTCAATAGTTTATATTAATCTTTAACACACCTGCTTAAAATCCCCAAAACAATTGAAAAGTTAATTAAGCTTATTTTTATAAAGATGATACTGATAAAATGTGATGATGTGTATTTAAGTCTTATATTACGTTAGTGCGATGTCAGTGTGAGGAAAGTGAGTTGAGATAAGAGGAGACTTTCCTTGTTGGCGTCCATAAAAAATATCATAAAAATGCATATCATACTTCATAAGGAACCAAAGCACACCCAACAACCTTTGTGACTTGCCATGTCTTCTATTGTGCAAAATCTAAGCAAACCTCTTTATATCATACATGTGCATGATGAATTCTCATTCAGTTTGAGCTGATATCGAACTGGGTCACCACTTGTTCTGTCTAAATTCTGGTCTCAGATTAGAGTTTTTTCTTTCGTTCTTAAGGTGAGAGATTCTCTAGAATTTTTGAGCTGCTTCTGTTACCCTGATTTGTAATATGATGTTTTGGAATGGAAGTGATTTTTATCATGAATTGATTGTGCTTTCTAAGTTGATGGTGATGCTGCTTCTTGTTTCAATTACCAGATAAAACAAAAAATTAATTTTTTTCCTCTCGGGTTGGTTTGTTTGAGTTAGTGAAAATGGGTTGGTGTTGATAGTAATGGCATGTTTAACTGTGAGAAATGATTTTCTCCCTTTTATGGTTTATATTTAATCAGCTTTTGTTTTCTGGCTTTGTTTTTCAGTGGAATTCCCTAACCAAGGAAAATGGTGGTGTTTAAGGTATACAACTGTTGCATATAAATTTAATCTTTTTCTTTTATGTTAACTGGGTTCAAGGTTTAGAGTATGGTTCCAGAATTGAGTTCAAGCAAAAATACTAATGGAGATTCCTAATAGCCTGTTTGGTTTTTAGGGTATAGCTAATCTTCTGTATATCCCTTTATGTGATTCAAAACCGTGTATTACATGTGGGAGTCATTTCTGAATAACTCAATCTTTTCACTTTTTTCATGAAGGAGAATTTAAAAAAAAAAAAAAGGGTCTTGCTTTAAGTAGCAGTAGGTGTTCCAAAACCCCTTTATGTAGTTTATTTTATTTTCTTGCTTACATAAATTTGAAAGGACAGAAGCAGCGACTGATTGGTGATGCCTTGAGTAATCAAAGGGGCCTGCTAACAAATTTCAATATTCAAATAGAGCTGTAAAATTTCATTTGAGTGTAGAGGTTGAGAACTATTATATTCTGTTCATATAGATCCTGAAAATTAGACATTTATTTTTGTTTTTGGTGTGCTGTCAATTAGAATAGCATACCAAAAATCTGGGCAATATAGATTTTGTTGTCAAGAAGCTGACTCTTCTGGACTTGATATGCATGCAGTCCTTTAATAAAAAAAAAATCTATCTTAATTCTTGCTAGTTTCTGACCTTCATGCTATTAGTATATCCCAAACACCTTAACACTTAACCTCAAGGAATAACAGATTCAGGCAACAACCGAATCACGACCTTCTTCTTCCATCAGTATCAGTTGACTAAATCTTTGTTTTCTTTGTTTATAGCTCTAATTATCTTGTTAGCCATCTTGTTTTTCTAATTGTCTTCTTACCCTTTTGCAGAATAACTCAGATTATCGGTACACTGATATTGCCAAGCAGGAATTGATTGAAGTGTGGATAATGATCACTGAGCTTAAAAAGTAAAAGTTACTAACGAGTCTTGTTCCTAAAAAGAAGGCTATAGGAATAATTCAGGAGTCTGTGTCAGAAAGTCATTTGGTACTGCTTGAGTATATCAAAGAACTGGTTACTTCTCAATATGCAAACATCTCAGAAACATGAATTTTCTTATGGCTCTGGCAGGTTCTACGATGAGCCTGTGCAAAATCCGGAGTCATATTGCTTACCATCAAGTGAGAACCTAGACAATTACTCTTCCTCTGATAACAGCAGCCAAGCAACCTACCCTCCACTCCAAACATTAGAACACCATTACACCCTTGAACCTGCTTCAGCAAGCTACGGTTTCCCTTACCAAAATTCTCCCCCTGCTGTCGGTTTCTCACCTAACTATAGCCCAGTGTCAAAGCTAGGTTCAGCATCATATGTGTTAAGGCCACAGCATTCTCTTGAAACTATTAATGGCTCACCTGAGAATGATTCTTACTCAACACATGAACTTGATGAATGGAATAAGATAAGAGAGATTGAAGCTTCTCTGCTGGGACCTAATGAAGACATGCTAGATATATATGATGCTGTACTTCCAGAAATATCTGATTCATTTTTGTCAGAGGAAGAGAAGTTGAAGAAAATGATGATATCTAGAGGGGATTTGAAAGAGATGCTTTATACTTCTGCAAAAGCAATGGCTGTGAATGATATGGAGACAACTGAATGGCTGATGTCAGAGTTGAGTAAAATGGTGTCCATTTCGGGCAACCCAATGCAACGATTAGGAGCATACATGTTGGAGGCTCTTGTTGCAAGGATGAGGTCTTCAGGAAGCACAATATACAAATCCTTAAAATGCAGTGAACCTACTGGTAATGAACTACTTTCATACATGCATGTACTTTATGAAATATGTCCATACTTCAAGTTTGGCTATATGTCAGCAAATGGAGCAATTGCTGAAGCTATGAAGGATGAAAGTGAAGTTCACATAATTGATTTTCAGATTGGTCAGGGAAGCCAATGGGTGAGTCTAATCCAGGCGCTTGCTCGCCGGCCTGGAGGACCGCCAAAGATCAGAATAACTGGTGTTGATGATTCCGTTTCTGCTTATGCCCGGGGAGGGGGGCTCGATATTGTGGGAAAAAGGTTGTCAACACTTGCACACTCATGTCATGTACCTTTTGAGTTTCATGCTATCAAAGTTTCTGCTTCTGAGGTGCAACTTGAAGACCTTGAACTTAGACCTTATGAAGCTGTGGCTGTGAATTTTGCCATTATGCTGCACCATGTGCCAGATGAAAGTGTGAACAGTCAGAACCATCGCGACCGGTTGTTGAGGTTGGCAAAGCACTTGTCTCCTAAGGTAGTGACTCTGGTTGAGCAAGAGTTCAACACCAATAATGCTCCATTCTTGCAGCGTTTTGTTGAGACAATGAACTATTACTTGGCTGTTTTTGAATCAATTGATGTTGTTCTGGCAAGGGAGAGCAAAGAGAGGATTAATGTGGAACAACATTGTTTGGCTAGAGAAGTTGTAAACCTAGTAGCATGTGAAGGGGAAGAAAGAGTGGAACGTCATGAGCTTTTGAATAAGTGGAGAATGCGTTTTATGATGGCTGGATTTACACCTTATCCATTGAGCTCCTTTATTAATTCTTCAATCAAGGATCTTCTGGAGAGCTACCGTGGACATTACACTCTAGAAGAGAGAGATGGTGCACTATATCTTGGTTGGATGAATCAAGTTCTTATTGCCTCTTGTGCTTGGAGATGAAAATCCAGTGATAGTTGGTTCATTTTTGTTACTGCAGGCTTTTAGTTAGGTTATGTATCATCCTTATCTACTTTATAGAGTTTCTCATTTCATAGTCAAATACTTTTTTGTTAAAGAGCATCCAAAAATGTTATGTAAGCAATACCAGTAACAGCAATAAAGACTATATATTCTGAATTTTCCTTTGCAATGTGTTTTAGAACATATACTCTTTGCCACAGATTAAAAGGATAGTGACAATTTGTAATTACAAAACATGTACGCTGAAAACTATAACAAAACAAGGAAGTATGCAACTGGGATTTTTTTACTACAATTTTATTTTCTAAGCTAAATTGTATTTCTCTTAACTTGGTTGGATCGGATCCTTCATATTCAGTTATTCACCATATGCACAACTGCTCTAGCAATTATCCTGCAAACCATTACAGCTCCTCACATTCTTTATTCTTGTATTGGCAATTTGCTGTCAGTCAACACCTTGTTACTTGAATTCAATTGAATATGGGTGTGTTCTATGTTGAAAAATGAATTCAATTATTTGGCAACCATTATGGATCTTTAGACTTTCTTCACAGATTTCCCTTGGCAGCATCACTCATTGTTTTACCATAGAACCACAACAAATCATTTTTATACACTATATTGTTGGATGCCTTGGATATTTCTCATAGGTTTTCTTCATCTTTCTCCTTACTTTCCAAACATTTCAATGACTTTGCAGAATAGCTCACCCTGAAGGCTGGTCTTACCTCTCATTGGCTTCAACTTCAAGGTGTTCATCCAATCATTGTTGTAAAGAACTAATTCAACCCAAAAGATCGAACACTGTACACTGAGGCTCTGATACCATGTAAAGGACAAATTCAACCCAAAAGCTTAAACTGTTGAATGAGGCTACGTTAATGATTTTATATATCTCAACAATTGTGATAGTCATTGAGGTGACAAAACTGGACCGTCGGGTTGGCTCGTTCAACCCGTCACAAATAGCAGGTTGGGTTGGAATTCCCAACCCATTTGAATCATTCCCACATATTAATCAAGGGGAATGCTATTCTCATTTTACATGAGAGTAGTTCTCTTATGATACATAGAGAGACCAATGGGGCCCATCATTAAAGGAAAAAAAGAAAAAAGAAAAAGAGTAGGTGAAATTTTCGAAGTGAGATAACATGAGATAATTATCTCATGTAAAATAAGAGTAGCATTTCTCATTAATCAATGATCTCTTTAGTCTTTATTATCCTTTACATCTATGGGGGTACAATTTTTAAAAAAATTCACATTTTTAATATATGAACGGATTGGCGAGGCGGGGTGGAGCAAAGCTTTTGCCACCTCTTACAGATAATCTCAACAATTATTTTGATGGATGGGTTTCCAATACTCAGACTTGCAATTACAAGGAACTAGCTAGTGACATAGATAGTTGGGAAATGGAAACTGAGATGAGAATTTGTATTTAATACTAAATACTTCAATATCCTTCATTGGTCAAAATCATAGTTGTTAGAATTACATAATTCTAATAATTCGTATTATGTAATAAATAGCAAATGGCTTTGACCTATGCAAGTGTTGCATGAATCGGTGCAATTTCGCATCAATATGAATCACATATTTTGGTGTTTTCTTTATTATTAGAAATTGCAGATTTAAAAAATATATTTATATTGTTAAATAAAAACTAAGTTAAGGAGAGTTGGTGAACGCAACCTATTTGATTGTTTCATGGTTTTGTTTTCATTCTTTTGAATCAGGGCTTTTGGCTTTGCACATTCATTCACTATACGTATCATATTTGAGTGTTGCTGAGTTCCATTCTTCTGAAACTTTCATATCAGCTTCTTTGACTATTTTATTTCTGTATTTTTGGCGTTTTGAAACACCTGCTTTATGCAATCACTTTATACGGCTTCTAAAACTAAGAAGGGTAAGAAGTAATTTTGTTAAAATCGAGTTTCTACGTAGAAATGGAAAAGAATAATAGAAACGTAAATCATAGAAACGACACGAAACATAAAATTTTTACTACGTAAGGTCAAGAAACAAAATTATATATATGCATGTGAAAAATAAATCACATAAGTCATTACTCAAAATCAATTAACAACTTTATATTTAAAAGATGTAAGTCACATAACTATATAAGACAAATCCAAAAACAAAAAGAGTTTAACAACTCCTATAACTAAGTTTACCAAAAAAAAAAAAAAAAAAAAAGCTTAACAACTCTTAAATGAAAATACAGCAACCTCACACTGACGGTTTTTTTTTTTTTTTCCAGATAGCTAGAAAAAATACTAAGCACATTTGAGTTAGGGGAAAATGAAAATAGGGTTTTTTTATTTTATTTTTTTAAAAAAATAAAAATAAAACTGGGTATTGGTTAAAAATTGACCCGATTCAATTTTTTGATTTAAGTAAAAACATAAAAACTTACGTTTCTACCAATTTTACAGAGTTTTTACTAGTTTTTGCCGAGGAGAGTTTGCGTTTTAACACATATCACTTCAGTAACAAACGTAAAAATGTAAATTCTTACACTAATTTTTAACAACAATGGTAAAAAGAATGTCACTTTATTGGAGTTTAATATCTCCTTAGTGAAATGTAAAATTTAATTTTTACTTAAGACTTTTGAGTAT
Organism: Gastrolobium bilobum; assembly: GCF_033153095.1. Taxonomy (NCBI): domain Eukaryota; kingdom Viridiplantae; phylum Streptophyta; class Magnoliopsida; order Fabales; family Fabaceae; genus Gastrolobium; species Gastrolobium bilobum. The sequence goes on from NW_026898583.1 coordinate 85,915, forward strand.
TGTATTCATGTTTTAAGTGTAGAAATTTGCACATTTAACTATTTTATTGGTGTGTTTCTCAATCAGAATTACCATTCACGACTTAAAAATTAAACAAGTTTTACAAGTTTCAATAGGAATCACAATGTGACAACTAGGGTCAAAATGCTTAATGGGGAAAGACAGCAAGCTGAATAAATGGTTTTTTTTTTTTTTTTGAATAAAATCAAAAATATCTTCTACGAGAAGCAATCTTATTCGGGACAGATCTAAAATTAAAGTTTTAAACCTCTTTCAAAATGATATTAGGGAGGAGAGAATACATACTCTCAACCCCCCCATCCCCCCACCTGCTCAGTTCTTATGTGCCAACTGAGCTATCATCATTTGGTAATGATTATTCTTATTATAAAAGTAATGCAACTTACTTTCACACACCTGTTATTGCATCTGAATTAAACCTGCATATACAAGTATTATTCAATCTACAGAAACTTATACGGTATTTTCACACTAAAGTATGCGCAAAATAGTGAGAAAAATAAGTTCATAAGAATTACTTCATGCATTCCATTCACACGTCCAGAAAGTTCAGGAACAGGCTAAACACTACTTCTTATAAATAGTTTAATTCAAACACTTTTACAAGGGTTTTTGTCAAACCAACTTTGGTATCAGCTTCATATTTGTACAGAAGAACTTGTTTATAATAATTAAACAAACAGCAGTTAGATTTAAAAGTCAACCTGAAGGAACACGGTTACTACTAATTCTAATGAAGAACAGCTCTCAAATAGTGATATGAACATAAAAGAACTATCAGCATATTCAAATAGAAAATGAGGAGCTATATGCTTTTGAAGCTTTACCCGCCAAAAATAAGAAAGTAAAATGATACTCAGAATTTCATTTTATTTATCTTCTTGTGTAAACAATTTCAAGGACCCATTATTATTCTTCCCATGTTCTGCGGGCAAGGATAAGCAGAATGGTTTAAAGATGTACCATCACTCTGATTATCTCTAGAACCATATTGATTTGAGTTGTTATTTAGAACACCAAAGTATACTGGAGCTGAAGTATGAACAAACTTGAAATTGGAATTGCTGGTGTGAGTTTGACCGTCCCCAAATTCTGAAAGCATCATTCTCCCTTGCTTGTTTGAACTATTTTCAGCAGAAGGGCTAATACCCATCCCAAGGTCAAGGCTAATAGTATCACTTTCTTCTGGCCTAATTCTTGTTTGTGCACCTGCAGCTGATGATCCTGCCATGTCATGGCAACTATTCCTTGCAGTTGGTACATCATGATTGTGTTTACCCTCGTATGTTGTTATTACAGCTTTAGGATCATTGGATGCTCTCTCCACATGTTTTCTTACAGGGCAACCGGCATTCGTGCATTTGTAATAACTCCTGAATAATAAAGTGAAAGCGATGAGAAACAAGAGCACCCAAAAATATGCAATTAAGCACAACATTTTTGTCAAATACAATAGTAAGGATCATAGACAGACCAGCCAAGCTCATCATGGTCTATGCATAATAAATATTTGTTTCACATTCCACGCTTTAAAGTTCTTGCCAAAGCACCAAAATGCAATTACATTACAGTAAAAACACAAGAAGCAACATTTTTAGATTCAACACTACAGTATTGGCAGCCAAATTAATAATCTTTCCATAAAAGAGAAAGGTTTGAGACTTGAGATGCATGAAAGGAGTAGCACATTCTCCAGTATTAAATCTGTGATTTTACAGATGATTCCTAGGACAACTATTACACCTAAACTGACTCAGATTAATAGATCTCGATTTATAGCTACTTCCTATTAAGTGCCCAGCAACTTCAGAAAATTACATTAACAACAGACCATTAATTGTTGAATTGGGGTCAACCACACCAATCCTTAATCAAAATTAACAGGAAATCCTGACATTTGGGTAGAGATTATCACAAATTCTTCTGCTCTGAGAAATGTTAACCTGGGATAACTTTTAGCGCATGAGTGAAATTCCACTAGACAGGAGTTTAACTCTAAAGTTTAGTTGACTTGGTTCTTATGACAAGAAATTACAGGAAAAGTAGAAATTTTCATTGCCATTTATTGAGATTCTGAACTAGACTTATAAAGAAATATTAATTGAATTATTTTAGAGCATATGAAAATAACATGTAAAAAGTACTTCCAAGATATATTTAGTGCCACCATAGTAGAGCATAAAATGACCAAGGTCCTTAACAAAAGTGACCAAGGTCCAAGACGATAACAAATCACATGGAAAAGCCTCTCAAAATTGATGGATCAGCAGGCTTAAAATTTGCAATTTCTTACAAGAGACCTTTGTCGATCCCAATTGTTTGTATCCTTGTTGAATATGAAAATGGGATCAATTTCAAGCATCTTTCAGCTCAAATAGAAAGTTCTCGAGTTGAAATTTGTATAGCATAATTTTGGGTCAGCCATGGATCTAAATACTAAAGGGGAATCCTCAAAGTGAAAAGGATCCACATCCTTATGAGGAATGCAGGTTTTTAAGTCAACGACAAAATTCCAGCTAGTATTATAGTTAGAATATTTAGAACTAGAGAAGAACTACAATATTTGGCTAACAGGTTGTGGGAAACAATGAAATAAAAAACAGCTTTAGAACTAAGTCCTACAATTTTCACAATCAGTACAAATGAGAGAATATCTTATTGCCCTTCCTTTTTCCCCTAATTTTCCTTTTAGCTCACTATTAGCCTACAATCATAGCTGTCCAAGTATTGACATATTTTCCTCTGGGAGCATTGGAGCAACATGTATTCCTCCATACTTTCTTGATCCAAGTACCTAACACTCTACTGTCACGTGCACCACTGTGTTTCTTTGCATATTCTTAGCTATGATGCTCTTTATATTCAACTTGTTTCCTTAACCATTATGTATTTTAATCATTCTAGTTCCTTTTGAAACCATCATCACCACCGGTCCTTAATGCAAATACCATGCTGGTATATTATATCAATCTACCTGACATCAACCTTCTACTTCCTCCTATGACTCTGCAATTATATCATTATAATAGAGCTACTTCTGAATGAATCTTAGAACTACTTATAATAAATCCTCGCATACGCTTGAGACTTAGAATTCAGAATATACACCATTTCAGAATCTATCATAGAAATCTACTCTTTCCTATTCTAGAAACCATGAAACATCATATACTACACTCACTCATGCTGTGAGTGAGGACGAGATTGTCTCAGCCTTCTCAACAGTAAGAAAAAACTAAATAGTTTAATAATATACATGCAAAAAATCCTTTGATGAAGGACATTTTTTAAAATTTAAATTGGATATCGTCAATTTAACGTGAAGACATACCGAGGGTTAGGATTGCCTCTCACCACCTTCTGCCCATATTTACGCCAGCGGTAACCATCATCCAATATATCAACCTCACTCAGAGTTTGTACAACGACCCGTGGCTCCCGGATAGGCTTAATTACAGGAGTGATGTCAGCATTTCCAAGATCCATTTTTCTGCTCAAAAACTTGTAATCAGAAAGTAAACACAAGCAGCAGAAAGAAACCTAGAGCTTTGGCCTAAATTGTCAAACCTTCGCTTTGAGAAGAGATCATCATCATCAACCTCATCATTATTCTGGTTTGACAATAATCCCGTACCCTCTAGACTATCATCATTTGTTGCTACAGGTGATAACTCTGGGGTACTGTTGGGCTCAGTTGTGTGAGACATCTGGCCATATATATTGGATCCTTTATCTACAATCCAAGAATTAGAAGAAAAAGAAAGCCACATTATTTGCTTAGCAATAAGTAAGAATAAAATGGAATTAATGAGAATCATCAGGCTGGTAATACCATCTCGGCTAGTCAAAGAAGCCTTGTCCGATCTCTCTTCTTGCATAGACACAATAGTTCCAGCAGAGTATCGGCGGTTTGGTTGAGGTTTAGGATGATCATGTGTTCCCTTGTAAATTATCTCAGTGATTTGCCCATCATGAGAGCGTTCAAATAATTTCTTCACTTCACAGTTAGGGTGTGTACATTTGTAATAACTGCGTGGAAATTCACTTCCTTTAACATGTTTCTGCCCATATTTTCGCCAATTGTATCCATCATCAGATGCTCTCTCAGCTGCAACTGAAAGTCCACTGCCCCTACCCTCAACTTGTGATGCTTGAAGCCCAGTTGCAATGTTTCCCCTGTGGTTAGATTCATCCAAATCGGCTTCAACATGAGCATTAACCCCTGAGCTAACCATTTTACCAGGTGATGATAGACTTAATTCATTTGAAGGGACTGCTATCTCACTTTTGACTAATGGTGGTGAGGCAAAAGATTGAGCTTTTTCTTGACCATCTATTTGAGTAGATTTTTCACTTGCATGGTTGTTGAAGTCCACAGGAACCTTAAATAAAGTGAATAGCATTGTGTAAGTACTATGCAACCAGTAATCTTCAATACAAAATTAAACAGAATGTGAAACATGGAAAACCTCCCCCACCCCCCTCCAAAAAAAAGGGAAAAACAAAAAAACTAGCAAAAAGATTATAATACTTTTGGGATTGGTTTAGTCTGGTATGACAAAGTGATGAGTAACAGTAATATATTTAGTTAATCTTCCTATCTTGTTAACTTAGTACACAGGTTATAATCAGATATAATTAAAGGAGAAAAAAAATCGAATTCAAGTCCATTTGTCCACCTTATTTGAAAGTTTACATTCATCAGTTTTCATAACATACCATATTTGATCTACTGTGTGGTTTAAACTCAAAGAAGCTAGATTTTCTGTCATCAACATTGTTGGTATTGAAGCATACGTTTGTTGCAGGAAATGTAGCGGATGCAGCAGAAGTCACAGAACCATGTGCGGTTAGATGAAGCCTAGGAAGGGACCCTGTAGTTGGGGAAGGTTCCACCTGCAAGCCATGAGAAAATAATATATAATCTACAGCCCTCCAAGTGCAGAAATTGCTGAATGAATTGAATAATCACATAACATAAAATGTAAAATGATATAGGAAAAAAAATTAATTTCTCAGAGAAACAAAATGGAAAGAGAGGGAAAAAGCAAAGGACAAAATCACAGGTATTTTCAGAATATCTGGAAAGCCTATGGCCCCCAACAGCAGCCGATTGACCAATGAATCAGTAATAACAACAGATAGAAAGCACATACATAATCATCAAAGTTAACCATACAACTGAGCAGATTTATCAGCTACCTATGCAGAAAGACCCAATTACTATTGAGGATAGCATAGTTCGTCACTTTTTCCTCTCAATAACATGGCATGTTGTCTATTTGGAGTATTTTAGAGTATATATGACAATAAGATAGACCATTAAATTATGATGTATGGAACTTATATAAACAAAACTTAGAAAAGTCATTGCCACATGAATCTTGCACAGCATAATGCAAAAATTAGGACCACCAAAACTACTAACATCAAGACAATCACGTCCTTTCACAAAAAACAATCTTAACCCACAATCTTAACATTCTTTATACTATTCCCATGTCATGGCATAAAGAACTAAAATGGATCCACTAATCCTTGGCAATGCATTTATTCGTTTGTTCCACATATTTAAATGGGGGAAAAAAGGATTTCCTGTATACACTACAACACCGTTGAAATAAAAAGAGGAAAGCACCAACACAAAAGGAAGATTCATTATGTGAAAAAACAACAGTGACACAAAAAATGACAATGTTGAGCGATCATAAGGGAAAGTCATATTCCAACAGAATACCGTATTGAGCATAAAGCAGCCAATACATAATTATATAAGAGCAAGCATCAGAATTTAACGGTCCCAACATAACCACTCATATAAATAAAATCGACTAGTTGAAAAAGATCAAACACAAAAACAGGACAACTATAATTATAAGAAAAAATAAACAAATAAATAAAATTAGCCACCACATTAAACAAGCATCTTCAACTCATCAACAATTAAATCACGTCATTTTTAAGTCAAGTAAAAGCAAAAACAAATAAAAAAATACAAATAAAATTATTCCTGCCAAACTATAATAATGCCCCAGATATGCTCTGTTTGGATTCTGAGCATTTGCAAGAAAATCACAATAAAAAGAACAAATTTTTTATATGCCACTCACATTGGGTGGACTTCAACTTACTTAGGTCAAGTAAAAAAACCATCTTTGACCAAGTTGAGACCAAAAACCCAAACAAAAAACACATTTTGCTAATGAATTCACTTACCCAATTTATTTATTTATTTTATCTTTTTACTTCTTTCTCAGAAACCAAACAGATCAAAACTGAACCTTCACACTACATTTTCTAGTCCCCCCCCCCCCCCCCCAAAAAAAAAAACAACCCTAGAAACCCAAAAGTGAAGTCATTCACCGACCTTCATGTTAGAGAGCAGCACCGGAGATTCCAAAAACGACGTCGGACTCAACCCCGGAGGAATCATGACGCACGGCGACCTCGTGATCGGGAGCTTCGCCGGCGACATCAGCTTATACCTAGCGCCGCCGGTGGCGCCGGAGACCGCAGCTTCGTCGGCGCTAGAATTAGGACGCCACCCTGGTCGATTCGGATCGTTCGGCTCCAAGTCCGCGTCGCCGGAACTCCTCCTCCGGAGCTCCAAACCGAAGTGCGCTTCGCCGGCGTCCATTGTGGTAGAGAAAGAGAGAGATTGTGAGTGGTTGAGTCAAAGCAGCAGAAGAAGAAGGAGGCAAAGAGTGAAGGGCAAAATGGTCATTTCTCAAGAGTGCCTTTGGTTTGTGAACGTTTTTTCTGTGTGTTTGAAGCTTCTGTCAGAGAGTGAGACATAGTTGACTCGTAACGTTTGGATCTCTCTCTCTCTCTCTCTCTCTCTCTCTCTTTGTTCTCTCCGTTCTGTGTCATTGGCTTGTCATTTTAAACGTTTTCTGAGGTCTCTTGTTACTGTCCCGCATGATAATTAAATTATTATTATTATTTATTATTATTATTATCATAATTATTAATAATGAGAATTTACATTTAAATCATTTGTCAAAAAAAATATATAATGAGATATGACGAGGATTCAGTAAAGCTTGTTACATATTATGTTAGGTGATAGAATTATAATTTATGTCTGTAATTATATAAAAAATTTAATAAGACCAAGTTTGATTAAATAAAAAAAAATTATATAAAATATCTATGTCTAGATTATTTTTTATGATTATTTTAGATTCGGAGAGAAGGAAAAAGGGCTTATGTGGATTTAGCTTTTAGACTTTTTAAAGCAGTGCGGTGGATGATTTTGTCAAGGAATTGTTTCACTATTGGACAAAGATTTTGTAACAAAATGATTCTTTATTTATTTATTTATTTAAAAAAATAATTCCATTTTTGGTAAGAACAAATAAAAAATTGTTCTTTTGATCATATGGTTTTCATGGGCTAGGTAAGATTTGAAAGGGAAAAGTGGTGTGCCAAGTACCAACTCTATGTTACTCTTTACCGCACAAAAAATCAGTATGAGTGATTGTTGCGAAACTGCATATCCCTTTCTTCAAGTTGAAAGCCAAGGCCACACCAAAATTGGTTCCACAAAGGGTTAGATTCAAATAATTTGATCACCTTGTGTAGGAGAGTCAAGCTGAAGCAATATGAACTCAATGCATGATTTTTATGTCTATGTTATTTGAACTTTGGTCTCTAGACTCTAAATCAAATCAATGAAGCCAATATAGTCGGCTATCCCTTAAAGGGTAACAAACAAGTGATGAGTTATGAGTGAAGAAGCAAGTGGATGGAATAACCAAAACTAGTTCACATAGTCCTATTGTTTTTTAGGCTTTTGTGGGGTTTAGGAACAATCAATTGTAACTTTGGACATTGACTTTAATTTTTCATTGCATCCAAATGAGGCAATTTTTTTTTTTTTTTTTTTGGAAATAATAGAAAATTAAAACAAAAACACAACAAAAAGAAACTAGGCACAAAGCCTAGACCAGTGAACACTTATAGTATCACCATACAGACTATCAATACAACCTGACGGTGGACAATCAAATTCCTGAATTACCCAAGAAAAACCATAAGAGTAGGAGGCTAGAAAGTCCGCTACTCTATTTTTACCCCTCCCTTAAGAATTGGATATTACTCCAATCTTCAGTCACAATAAATATTGAGAATGTTGTCACTTTTCATGCATATACTATAAGATATTGGAAAGAGTAAGTAAATATGTTGGCCTCACAACTATTTATCAATCACTTTTTTTTTTTTTTTTGATACATCAATCACTTATTTATTGATCATGAAGAAAATAGCAAGTAGTTAAAAGTGGTTAAGAAGAAAATTTCTCGACCATTTTTTGGTCCACTGCTGTAATGTATTGGCCAATGAATTAACTATGGTCCTGAAAAGGGTAAGCTTTAGAAGCATTTTCATTAAAGTTTTTTTTTCCTTCATTTTTTTTCTTCCTCTACATAAGGCAGAAAATGAAAAAAGAAAAAGAAGGGTGTACTTATGCCTATCATTAGGTGAAGATAAAGGAAAACAACCGAAAATCTAGGCTTTAAACAGCTTGAGATGCGGTTATAGAAGTATCTCTTTCTGCACTAATAAATTGTACTTTATTAAAACATGTCACATTCAATACACTTGCATATGACATATTCTATTAATATCCAAGTTGCCTCCATTCTCTCTTTGATCTTTTATTTATTTAATTAAACTAAAGCATGACTCACTCATGCCGTGTTAACATTACACTATCGGCAATTTGTAAGGTTTAAAAAGCTTCTATGCACTGAGTATGTAGGATCAATAAAATTATAATTTTACAGAAAATTGATGTCATATTATAAAGAAATGTGATTTGTTAAAACAAATTAATGCTTAAAGCATTTTGGTAACCATTTGGCTAAAAGTGATAGGAACTGACAACTCAATTTAACTTTAGGTTTGATTTGTCTAGCTCAGTATCTACGCAAGAGACATTAAAGTTTCAAGCTCACTTTAATATATGCTAAATTTGAGTTAAAGAATGTTGAACTCATTTGACTTATGAGCCCACAATAAATATTTATCTATTTTAATCTTTACGAAATACAATATCATAATATTATTATTTCATATTTATTTTATGTTAATTTATTTCATATGTAGTAAGGTTAGTTACATAATATTAATGTGTGCACGCGTGCACGCATGCAATATGTGAGGTTAAGATTTAATTTTGATCTTTGACATTGTAAAGAGTTTTGCATTTTCTATATATATTATATGGTTTCACATGCTAAAAAAAAGGTTAAATCATTTTACTGTAACTAAAAATATCTTTAGTTATTATCATGATGTGAAGTTCGTATTAAGTGATAATATAAAAAATTGCAATAAAAGTAAATAAGTTATAAAATTAAAGGAAAACTTGAAAAAGAATATAGTAAAGACAACGGAGAAACATTCTCGGACAAAATGATAGTAAGATTTTTATTGTATTGTGCTTTCTATCTCAATTGTAGATGAACTCTATTTATAAGCTCTAAATCATTAAAAGTTATAATAGAATAAATGACAAATTTTAATTTTTTTAATTGTACAAAAATTAATCCATAAAAATTAAAAGATAAATGCTCATAAATCACATTACACGCTTTTGTATTATTTCTTTGAAATTATGATCATCCACGTGAATATTATTTATAAACATAATCAAATTTAAGCCTTTTTTTCTACTTTATATATTCATTTGATTCATTACTTATAGCGATTCAATTTAGCTAAATTAAATTGTAACTTATAGAGAGCTTAACTCATAATAAACGTATACCTAGAAATTACCTGACATTAATTTCGAGCAAACTATAAGCCAGATCAAATATGATCAAATAGACAGACTTATTGTTTGCTAAAAAATACCAAGTATATAATATATAGTGAAAGAAAAAAGTACAAAAACATTGAGTTGCATTTAAAATTTAAATCTAATCATAAATATGCCAAAAAAAAAAAAGTAGCGTAATTTAATTTTAATATTGTTAACATTGTTAACATTGTTTAGAATATTTTAACCATTTTTCAGCAAGTTAGGTAAAACTGAATTTCAAATACTCAATAATGTTGTCGTTGAATCATATCAGCCCATCTTTTCTTTCTTACTCATGCAATAAACTTTTGAAGGGCTAAATGTAATTCCCTCATCCAAGAATGTGGGTTTAAATTTGATCTAATCCACTGACATGTTAGTACATCATTTAAAAAGTTAAATATCTTAAAAAAAAGTTTTAATTGTCAATTTCCTTTAAAGGAAGATACCCATTACATATACCATATGCATAGTTGCATATTATAATTTGTTTTCACATACATCGTTACAAAACCAAACCTACAACAATATAACTTTTATTTAATTATTACTAACAAATATATCGTGGGTTGAACAAATATTTTAAACATAAGTAAAATTTAAAAAATTCAAAATTATAAGAATATATACATAATTAATTTAGAAAATTTAAATTTAACATTTTAAAAAATAAAGATTAACACATGTTATTTTTTAAAGAAAATATAGTAAAAAACTAATTCACTCTTAAAATAATATAGTCTAACTAAATATATAAGAATTGAACAGCTTATATTTAAATAATAATAATAATGTCAAAGAAACTTAAAAAATATTCAGTTTAAGTAATTAAAGTTTAAGGAGAAAAACTAATGTAAATTTAAAAAAACAATTACGTTGAGAATGTAAAGAACAAAAATAAAAAAAAAGTTAACGTTAAAAGATTTTCATATTAATGAAATTATTTTTTCTTAAAAAATTTAAAAGAATATACTAAATAAGATTAAAATTACATGATTTAAAAAAAAAATCTAAAAAATAAAGGCTACTTTATTATGCAAAAGTGAAATATTAATTACTAATTTCTTATTAGCACAATCATTTCTTTAAATCCTTCTGGCACTTCTTCAATCTTGTAAAAGAAAATTACAACTGGAAAATGTCTAATTATGTCACATTTAAATCCTGTAATCTTTCTCTCTCTTTTTCGGTAAAACTAATCCAGATTTGAGTGGGAAAGAACAAAAAGACGGCATAACTCTCCTTTAACCAATTAAATCCTAGTGATTTTAAAATGTCGTAAAATAACTCATAGTCTCACCCCAATTATTAAAAGGTAATGTAGTAAGCCATTTAAGTTCGACACATTTTTTAAGATGAATCGTCTATTTTCTTCTTCTGAAAGAAATTCTCAACGCTCACTAGCAAAAACCACGAAAGCTAGCTAGTCATGTACGACCCATTTAAGTGCAACACACTGAGAATACGTCTCAACAATCAGTCGAGTAAGCATTTTCATACATATAAGAAACGAGGTCCCTTACATGTTACATTACTGAACCATCAAGACAATAATGTTATCAGTGTTTCGCAAAGGTGAGATGCACAATCCATACAACAGCAAGTAGTAATACAGACACATCTTTTCATAGGTAAAAGATCACTTCATAGGTAGAACAGTTCCAAATTTATCTGATACATTAACTTTCTTAAAATCTCAACACTATTTAATATTAGTGTAAAACAATTGAGAAGTAAGTTAAAACTCGAAAGCAATATATTTAATACAGCTAACAGTAACTTCCTCTAGCTAGAGATAACGAGACTTAACTTGCTGCATAGAAAAATGAATACAGAAACTCCACACAATGGTCTTAGCTTCACCATAGGACCAATACAATCAAGTTGTGCTGAAATTGATAAGAACACCGCACTAGTAGAGATCATGTAGGAAATAAGTACCAAACATTCACTCTCTCAAGTTATCCTAATCATTCTTACCAACCTCAATAGGGAAAATTTCTGTATTTTCTATCATTGACATTTCTCATCTTTTACCAGGCTTTATCTGCTTAAATGATACAAAACCTATGCTGATATAGAGAGCGAAGAGTTTATTTTTTCTACACTTTGATTCAAAATCAAGGTGCCAGCCCATGGTTTAGCAATTTATGACCGATAGGAACCCACACAAGTCCCAATTTGGGCAGCTTTCCACAAAAATGAGACCTCAACTATTATAGACAAAATCATATATAATACACTTAACCCCAAAAAAAGCCAGCATACATAACGTTATCCAAACAAATACCCCCAGTGTTGATGACATATATGATATAACATCAATTCACCTACATTTACAAAAGCTTTAAGTGTCTCAATTTGAATTAGTTCATCTAGTCACACAGAAGCAACCAGTAAAAATTATGTTTGATGCCAGCAATTCGATTGGTTAATAGACCATGAGCATGAGACATAATACAGATGATTATCAGAGTACAGTACAAACCATAATCCATAACAAGCACTCATCACCATCAAAATCTCTGAATTAGTTCAATGATAAAGAATACAGATGCATTTGTATTTAATGAAGGATTCAAAGACAATGAATCTTTTTTTCTTTAGAGGGACCATGTCCAAACCCAAAATTACATCCAACAGATTGACTTTGAATTTTATACAAGACAATATCAAATGGCCAAAACAGATGAAAAAAAAGAAAGCAGAGAGGAGAAACTACACTTCAGTAAGAGTATTCTAACAAATATGACTGATAATGAAAAAGAAAAAAGAAAGGTATAATTAAAGGGTTCGTTTTTTCTGCAGTCAATGTAGATAAGTTATCTACATTGAACCTAAAACAACGTCGTTTTGGGACAGAAATCAAGATATTTTTGTAATTATAATCTATTTCAGGGTTATAATAGTTTTTCCCATTCTAATTTTTTAATTTTTCAACCCAAAACGACATCGTTTTGGGAGTAAATGTAGATAACTTATCTACATTCACCATAGAAATATTAAAGCCATAATTAAAAGGAAAAAGTACAATAAAATAAGGGAAATCATTTTCTCATGTTACATAAGAAGAATTATCTCAGGTAGCAGAGACAATATCACAAACGAGACCCACAAGTAATAGGAGAAAAAAAAAACAAAGTGGGACCCACCTCTCCTTTGTGTGTGTAGGAACTTGGCTTCTTCCATGTGAAATGAGAGAAATATAACCCATAAAATAAATCTGGCCTTTGCCATCCCATACGGATCGCACATTATGCAAAGGGATGAGAACAATCAATTCATATTCTCTAAAGCCAAATGTTAAAGCTTCAAGAATGGACAATGTTTTTGGATTAAAATCTTTGACATCAAAAGAGTGAGATTTAGCTTTATATATAAAGGCTAGTCAAGAGTTATAATGCAGAGAATCTGTCGGGTGAAGACATAGTACTTCCATCCAATTTATTATACTTGTGACAGGGTTAACCATAATAGCCTGTAAATATGATGATCCTCCTTCAATTATTTGGACTGACACAAGAAAAAAAATTGCCTACGTTTTATTAAACTTTACATAGTTGATGCCAAGTCTATATAAAAGATGAGGGTTGTATTAGGAAGTAAAACTTGAAGAATCTTTTATGACATAGAACAAATAGATAATCAATTAAAATAAGTAAAAGAATACCTAAGAGCATGTTAGGAGAAAACATTAAAAAAGACTTAGTCCTATGTGGTTTTGTTGAAAATTTGATAGAGCCAAATGATGATTGATCCATGTAATCAACCCATCTAGTGGAATAAGATTTGGTTGCTGTTGTTGAAAATGTCAAAATAAAAAAACAACACTAAGTTTCCCTTTGAAGAGGAGCCTTGGCACAATAATTGGTGTTGTCACAATGTGACCTGAAAGTCACATGTTCAGATCATGTAGTTAGTCTCTTGTAAATGCAAGGTGAGGCTGCCTCCTATAGACCCACACAATGGGTCTGACGCTTCCCTGAACCTTGCACATAACGTGATCTTTATAGCATCAGATTGCTATTTTTTAATGCTGACATGAAAAATGGTAGACTTGGTAACACGTCGTCATTCTACATGGAAACTACAATTATGTCAAAATTCTAATCCAAATGATGTCCAACTCCCATTGCTTACCAAAAACAACAATGGCTGGGGTTGGGGAGGGGGAAGATAGAAGACTAAAGACCACGATTAACGTAACTTTACAGATAAAAAATAAAAAATAATTCAAGTAATTAAAATTGTGAAACTATACGTTCCCTCACAATTATTAATTACTGAATCTAGCTACTATCCTACAATCATGTTGACAATGAAGCAAAGTAGCAAACTATGCTTTCATAAACCAAACAGCCAAGGTACATTGTCAGGAAGAAACTAGAATAACCAACCCAAGAGTTCAGTACTGACAAGAGAAGCGATTTATTGATCTATCGAGGATAATAAGATGCTTGGTAATAATGAGACAGACTAATATCATCATAACTAGAGGCTCTATCATAATAACCAAATGGCACATGTGGCTCCCATGAGTTTAGATAAGAAGCACCTATACGGCGGTTGCCACTAGGACCCATTGGGAGACCAGCAAGACCATAAGGCCCAGCTGAAGGACCTGTAAAAGGAGAGATGGTTGGGGTAGAGGCCAACATGCCAAATGGCATGGCTGATGAGCTCGTGTATGGATTTGGATGGTCTGGAAACAAACCTGATGGATGGACAAAAGGTTGTTGGTACTGGTGTATTGTTGAATTGCTATTATTGACATTCTTGGGGACAGCAGCAGGATCAACTGGGGCGGATGTTCGAGGACGCTTGATCCCACATTGTTGCTGCTTCTGCTCGTGAATACTTCGTTTTTGCTGCTGTTGTTGATGTTGACGCAGAGTAGGATTTGCAGTGTGTTTGACATTTACCTTCGGACGATTCAATTGCTTAATACGCTGCTTAAGGCTAACTCGTGGATATTCAGATTCAAGCTTATGATTTTCAATAAACTTAATAACTGATTTCAGTGCATGAATTTCTCTAGCTCTAATCTCGGCCTGCAAAAATACCTCAATAAATATAGACAGTGGCACCATACATTAGGATATCAATCAAGGTGACACACTTACCAATGGCTTTCCTTCCTGGGAAAGTCTTTCACTAAGTTTCTTAGATTCATCCACATAATCTTTCAAAACAGGAACTGGTGGAAACTTATCAGCAAGATTAAGCTCAAAAACATACTTGACAGCCAGAATATGTTTACCCCT
Source organism: Gastrolobium bilobum (assembly GCF_033153095.1). NCBI lineage: Eukaryota > Viridiplantae > Streptophyta > Magnoliopsida > Fabales > Fabaceae > Gastrolobium > Gastrolobium bilobum. The sequence continues at coordinate 101,011 of NW_026898583.1, forward strand.
AACAATAAGTTTCTGAATAATATCTGCAAACGACAAACAAGCATTGTGTTACCAATAAAACTACTTGAGAGGAAAGCACTGTGAATTATGCATATATGCATGCAAGTATGTGTCTGTGTACTATTGGAGAAACATAAAAACGACGTCACCATAAATTCAACAAAATTAATTCTTTTTCTTATTATCTGCACCAATAGTACCTCTTCGTGCATGCGTGTGCGCTAGCCTCCTCACCATTTGGATGTAGGCTAGCACCCTCTACGTTTTTAAGTGGACACAAACCCACTCAATTTGGAAACAAACAAATTTTATTAAAGCTAAAAGAAAGTAATTTTACATTAAGAGACAAATAGTAGAAAAACTTAGTTATCCCTCCAATTATGCTTAATTGAGCATTCTCACTCTCTTCTGGTTCTTTGTACATTTTATTAAACAACAGTTTTGATTAAGCTTTATTGAACCTTGCTTAACAACGAAACTCTGCAGTGTAAGATTCCAACTTCCAATGATCAACTGTTTTATTAGTGGTACTTAATGGACGGAAAAGGTTGTATTGGTAGCTACTAGCTAAGTTTATGCCAATAGGATAAAAGGGTCTAGTTCATCCACAAAATCGTGATGGATGCCTCAATTATTAAAAAAAATACTAACTGGTGCTCTGTTTCTTGGAGCTTTTAGTGAAAAGGGAATGCATTAAATGATTGAAAAAGTCAGTAGTAGTACGCTATGATCTGTTATAGTCATACACACTTAAAGATTACATTCAAGAGATTACTAAAGACAAAACATGATTTAGTAGAAGAATGTTTATAGGGAAAGACATGGTAAAAAGTGAATTTCAGAAGAAACATGCTGTATAATTAGTAGGGAGGGGGATTGAGAAGGTGCATATATCAATGGCTGACACAATTATTCAAAAAAAAAATTTATCCTTACACAAAACTACTTTTTTATCCATCAATGTGTTGTTTTCAACTAAAAGAATGATCTTTTTAGGATGTTTAAAAACCTGGAGGATGCTAATATCCTCATAAGGGGGAGGAGGTACACTACACATACCATATTTCTCGCAAATTAATATCTTAATGTCCAAACGTCAAAGAGAAATGCTGGTTACACATAATCTTTCACATACCTAACACGTGTTGAAGTAGAGAAATTTTGTTAGCAAAATAACAAGTAACTTAGACAGCAAGCCAACAAAATTTCTCCAACTCAGCATATGTGAGTATGAGAGTAATTTTGTAAGTGCAAATAACTAGACTGAACTTCAGCAACTGGGATTTTACTAGCTCTTCCCAGATAAGGACCCTTCACAAACTTCACTTTGCTGACAAAAACATGGTTAACCTTATCTCTTGAGAACCCCATTTCATATTGAGTTATGTTAGTTGCACATAGAAAGCAATTGACACAACTCTCATTCATCAATACCCATACATGAGAGTATATGCATAAAACTCGTGTGCAAGAATATTTTACCTTTCAAAGTATACCCTTAGCCTAATTATTCTAAAATACTAAATCCAAGAACACATTAATAATACAAACACACATTAGTGTCAAGCAACATCAGCTCTTAAAAGAAGTCAATGGCCTTACCAGGAACTCTATCCAACAAACCAAAAACCCGGCACAGCTCTAGCCACTAATGGTTATCAGCGGTTATGACCAAAATATCAACAAGCTCATCATTGCTGAATTTAGAAACCAAAACAAAGGTGTAACATCCCGAGCGCTGACGAGGTCGGGGAGTGATCGCCGGTGCGAAAGGGCATGGACAAGGAGCGGCTCCTGACAGGCTTCCAGCGGGGGTTACATGAACGAATGAATCGAATCGACACCCGAAAGATAGGGATTCCAAAGACTGTGCAGGTATGAGACTGCACAGTTTGGGATAGCTTATAAGAATTAATTGGTACTACCTATACTAACAAGATGCATCTGCTTTTCGGTAGCCCGGATCGGAAGAACTCCACAGTTAAGCGTGCTTGACTTGGAGCAATTCTGGGATGGGTGACCTCCTGGAAAGTTTTCCCGGGAAGTGTGCGAGTGAGAAAAAAGCACACTGAAAAGTCTCGTCTTAGTATGTGGGGATAGTCATTGATTCTTGAAGCTGTCAGACGTTTCAAATGGTATCAGAGTCGGGCCTCTCTTCCAGTACGGTGTGGTTCGAGGACGAACCAGGCGGAAGCTGGTGGGCATGTAACATCCCGAGCGCTGACGAGGTCGGGGAGTGATCGCCGGTGCGAAAGGGCATGGACAAGGAGCGGCTCCTGACAACTTCCAGCGGGGGTTAAATGAACGAATGAATCGAATCGACACCCGAAAGATAGGGATTCCAAAGACTGTGCAGGTATGAGACTGCACAGTTTGGGATAGCTTATAAGAATTAATTGGTACTACCTATACTAACAAGATGCATCTGCTTTTCGGTAGCCCGGATCGGAAGAACTCCACAGTTAAGCGTGCTTGACTTTGAGCAATTCTGGTATGGGTGACCTCCTGGGAAGTTTTCGCGGGAAGTGTGCGAGTGAGAAAAAAGCACACTAAAAAGTCTCGTCTTAGTATGTGGGGATAGTCATTGATTCTTGAAGCTGTCAGGCGTTTCAAATGGTATCAGAGCCGGGCCTCTCTTCCAGTACGGTGTGGTTCGAGGACGAACCAGGCGGAAGCTGGTGGGCATGTAACATCCCGAGCGCTGACGAGGGCGGGAGTGATCGCCGGGGCGAAAGGGCATGGACAAGGAGCAGCTCCTGACAAGCTTCCAGCGGGGGTTACATGAACGAATAAATCGAATCGACACCCGAAAGATAGGGATTCCAAAGACTGTGCAGGTATGAGACTGCACAGTTTGGGATAGCTTATAAGAATTAATTGGTACTACCTATACTAACAAGATGCTTGACTTGGAGCAATTCTGGGATGAGTGACCTCCTGGGAAGTTTTCCCGAGAAGTGTGCGAGTGAGAAAAAAGCACACTGAAAAGTCTCGTGTTAGTATGTGGGGATAGTCATTGATTCTTGAAGCCGTCGGGCCTTACAAAAGGCAGCAAAAAAATAGAGAAACCCCAATGCCACAAGCTTATTACATTTATCAACCATCAACCTCCCTTTCCACTCCACAGCCAGCTTCAATGCTTTCTCTCTGGTCTTAACCCTCGCACTGAGAGCAGCAACCCTAAACTGCTTCACCAAGATAATGCAACACTTCCTCACCTTCCGGAACTCCGAATCCTTCAAATCATCGTCATTATCATGAAACCCCTTCAACGATTCTAGAACCATCTCGGCTGGGGCCGGCGCACACCGAAGCGCACCGGGAAGCTCAGCCTCAAGCCTAACCCTTTGCTTGAAGCGGTGATGAATGTAATTCCTCAACCCTACGCCATCCATCTTCTCGCACAGGACGCTCAATTCGTACCTAGGCATAACCGAACCCGGAACGACGTAGTTTTTCGGGAACACACCGGCTGAACCGTCGTGCCAGTTCGATGGTGGGCTGTTAGGATTCGCCGAAATGTTCGAACCTTTGGGGTTAGGGTTTTGGATTGGGATTGTTTCAGGGAGTGATGGAGACAGGTGAAGTGGGAATCGAGGTCGAGCCATGAGAGAGAGAGAGAGAGAAGGAGGAAAGAAGAGTGAGATAGGAGATCGTCGAAGGCCTTCTACAGATTCTCTTTCATCGCGTCCATGAGATTCGGTTTTGCTTTGATCGTACTCAGCGTAGCCATTGTCAGTGTTTTGGTGCAGTTGAATTGGGAAATTCGCGCGAGCGCGAAAGCGCAGAGAGAGGGAGAGATGTTACGACGTCGTTTTCAAGCTTGTATGTGTGTTGGAAAGCTTGACAAAGAGAGTTTTGTTGCCTTGAATTAATCGAGCATTGGAACGACCAGCATAAAAGGAAATACCTTTTTTTTTTTATCCTCATCAAATTTCACAATGCCCGTTTTAGTATTTAACACATAAAAAGACTATTCGTGATCTTAAGCGTGATCCTAAGAAATTCAAAATAAATTTATTTAGTTGAAATCGTGGTCCCTCACAAATTTTAAAAACACCCATATTAGTCCCTCAAAATAACTAAAATAGGTCCATTTTAAATTTCTTAGGGACCACGAATATCCTTTTTATTTGCTAAGAATTAAAGCGGGTATCGTAAAATTTGCTAAAGACCGAAAATAGTATTTACTCAAAAAAAAATTATGACACCCCACGCAAATTCAATTTAAACTGCATGATTGATGCTTCGAATAAAAGTTCGTTGTTTCTTGAACCTTCAATTGAGTGATTCATCATATTCCCTTCATTCATGATACATTAGGGGGCATTTGGTATAGGAAAAAAAAATTTTAGCCGAGAATTTCAATTTTTAAAAATATGATTTTTACATTCAGTTTGAGATAATATTCGTAAATTTAAAATTTAAAAAAATTCAGTTTCCCGAGATTCTTAAAGAATCCCGCGTATCAAATGCCCCTTTGGAGTTAATTTTGTCCAAGATCTTTGTTGTTGATTAGAAATTAATATTTATAACTCATATCAGCTTTTATTAAAAAAAATTATTAATGTAACTTGGAAGATTAGAGAAAAAAAATCAAACAAATGATCTTTTCAAGTGATAGCAAAGATTAAAAAATATTAAAGAAAATGAAATAGCCAATCTCCTCGCAACCAAAATCAGATGTACGTTATGGTGCTTACTATTTTTTTATTTTTTTTTGTACGTTACTTCATTATTTTCTTAATAATCATAGTATTTCATTTGATAATATTCTATTAATATGTTATTTTATATTATTTACGACGGAATAAAAAATTCAATTTCCAATGATCAAATTTGTTTGGTTTCAGACAGAATTTTGTCAACTTTTTACATTTCGGATGAAGTTTCACTAGAAAAAAAAAAAATTGTCCCCATAAAAAATATGCAAGTGAATACATTAATTTAATAAAAATTAACTAAATAAAATAATTAAAATTGTTTTTATGTAATGAAGGTGAGGAGTGTAAGGGGAATGGAAAAATAGGAGGATATTTGTTTTAAAAAAAAGGAGGATATTTGTTTTAAAAAAAAGGAGGATATTTGTTCTATCTAGACTAATTATAATGATTCTTTGTTCTCATCTCTCGTAGGGTGATTGGAAGTTTGCTTTTCCATATATTATTAATGTCAGAGGTGATGCATGCCTACAAAGATTTTCGTGCTCAAGTTAGTAAGAGATTGTGATACAGTTATAATTGGCCCCATTCTATACGTCCAACCGTTGATTTAAGAAGTTTGGAGTCTTTACCAAAAAAAAGAAGAAGTTTGGAGTCTAACTACAATTATTTCTCAATAAGCAGGGATGTGCAAAGTATTCAAAGAACCTGAAGTGAATTGAGAATCACACTGAATTGAACCAAAAAAAACTAATTTTTTAAATCAGTTCACGAACGTGAATCAATTTTAATTTTTTTGTTATGAACTATTAGAGTAGCATTAATTTGTTAGGATCCTGATTGTAACTATCACGGTTTGTTACCTTGTATATTAAAATAGATTAGCTTGATTTATGCTTTCTGTTCCTTAGTTTTAGCTGATTTCCTGATGTAAATAGATTAGCTTGATTTATGCTTTCTGTTCCTTAAGTTTAGCTGATTTCCTGATGTAAATAGATTAGCTTGATTTATGCTTTCTGTTCCTTAAGTTTAGCTGATTTCCTGATGTAACCAATTGTAAATCTTGGTCTATATAATAGACCCAATTTGATATATCATCAAGCTGCGAATGACAGCAACTTCTGTTATGGTATCAAGAGCTTGACGATCAACAAGCCTTCATTTTTTTTTTTTTTTTTTTTTTCATCATGACTTCCGCACCTAAAACCTTCAAGGTTTCTGATTCTAAGTCACCCTTTTACCTGCACCCATCCGACAATCCTGGTGCTGTTCTCACCACGGTCATCCTCCGTGGACAATCCAATTATGAAAATTGGGCTGCTCATACTTCTCTGCCTTCGGTTCCTTCTGAGCCGTCATCAGCATCCATCTCCATGGCAGATTTTACACCAGAAGTTCTACAACATCTCATGTCCTTGGCTGTCTCTTCTGCCCCTCCAGTTGATAAACTTACGGGTAAGATTTTACACCCATCTTGGATCATCGACAGTGGTGCATCCCAACACATGACGGGCACACTCTCCTATCTATCCAATGTGCATTCTATTTCTCCTTGTTCTGTGGGACTGCCGAATGGAGTTCATGATATTGCTACGCAATGTGGCAGCATTACTTTGGGCTCTTCTCTTCATCTCTCCAATGTTCTTTATGTCCCTTCGTTGGCTTGTAATTTGATTTCTGTATCTCAGCTTCTGCGCCAGTCTTGCTTGGCATTGTTTGTTAATTCTGTTTGTTTGATACAGGACCTAAAGCAGAAGAGGACGATTGGAACGGGTGTTGAACGAGAAGGGGTGTATATATTGTGTGCATCATCAGCTTCTGCTCATGTTGCCAGTACGTCAGATTCTGCAGCACTATGGCATCGTCGTCTAGGACATCCATCTTCCCGTTATTTATCTTTGTTACCTTTTATTTCCAATGCAAACAATTTGGCTCCTTGTGACGTTTGTTGTAAAGCCAAACAACCACGAAGTCCTTTTCCTATTAATAATAAACGTTGTTTACATCCTTTTGATTTACTTCACTGTGATATATGGGGGCCATATCATATGGCATCTACAACTGGTGCCCGCTATTTTTTAACTGTAGTCGATGATTTTAGTAGACATGTTTGGATTTTTTTGATGCGCAATAAAACTGAAACTTCCACATGTTTACTTCGGTTTCTCCACTTGGTTCGCACCCAATATGATGCATCTGTTAAGCGAATTCAGAGTGATAATGGGACTGAATTTTTGTCATCTGTAGTCCAAGAGGCTCTCTCATCCTACGGTATTCATCATCAATTATCATGCACTTACACCCCATAGCAAAATGGACGCGTTGAACGTCGTCATCGTCACATCCTCAACGTGGCTCGTGCTTTGCGTTTTGATGGTCACTTACCTATATCTCTTTGGGGAGAATGCATCTTGACCGCTGCTCACCTCATCAACAGGACACCGACTCCACTCCTTGGTGGTCAGTGTCCCTATGAAGTTTTGCATGGCACTCCACCAAAGTATGATCACTTACGGGTCTTTGGGAGTTTATGTTACACTACTGTTTTACCCAAACCACATGACAAGTTCGCTCCTCGCTCCCGTAAGTGTGTGTTTGTTGGCTACCCTTTCAACAAAAAAGGATGGAAGGTCATGGATATCTCCACTCATGAAATATTTGTTTCTCGTGATGTTTTATTTCATGAAACTATTTTTCCATTGGCTGCAACTTCATCTGCACCTTCTGTCCATGTACCGTCACCACAAGCTGTCTTCACCGATTATGATGTGGCACCTATTACTGCTATTGATACTCCCACAGCGGAGCTTGATGACAGGGGGAGTTCGTCCTCCCCAGTTCCGGGTTCTATTACTTCATCCACGGATGTCCCTGGTTCACCGGTTCCGTTGACAGAACCCAACACTGCATCTGTGGCAGATATTCGTGAACAGCGTGCCAGACGTCCCCCATCTCATTTAAAGGATTATGTATGCAACACAATGACTACACCCTTTCCTCGTCTCTCCACTTCTCCAATCGACTCAGGTATTCAATATTCCATTGATCATTATGTTTCTAATGCATTATTTTCTTCGCACCATCAGATTTTTCTTGCCGCCGTGGATAGTAACCTGGAACCCAAATCATTTAAAGAGGCTATGCAATATCCTCATTGGCAGAAAGCCATGCAAGCCGAAATTGATGCATTGGAAGCCAATCATACTTGGCAAATTCAACCTCTCCCTTCTGGTAAGAAAGCTATTCCATGTAAGTGGGTGTACCGCATCAAGTACAATTCTGATGGAACCATTGAACGCTATAAAGCGCGTCTGGTTATTGCTGGGAACAATCAGATCGAAGGAGAAGATTACACTGAGACTTTTGCACCGGTGGCTAAAATGACAAGTGTGCGTACATTTTTATCTGTAGCTGTAGCTCGAAAATGGAGCATTTTTCAGCTGGATGTTCAAAATGCCTTTCTCCATGGCGATTTGGATGAAGAAGTCTTTATGCGTTTTCCTCCCGGTTTCTCCCAAACCAAGTCTGGTCACGCCTGTAAGCTTCAACGTTCACTTTATGGTCTCAAGCAATCCCCACGAAATTGGTTTGCTAAGCTTCGTAGTTCTCTCCTCAGTTTCGGCTTTGTTCAGTCTCGTGCTGATTATACGTTGTTCACTTACTCGACTGGTTCCCATTATGTTGCTATACTTGTCTATGTAGATGATATTTTGTTGGCAGGTAGTGATCCTTCTCTCTGTGACCGTGTCAAAGCTCATTTACAAACCTGGTTTAAAATCAAAGATCTTGGTCCCCTCAAGTATTTTCTTGGCATTGAATTTGCTCGAAGCAAGACCGGTTTGTTTCTTACTCAACGCAAATTTGCTTTGGATATTCTTAAGGAATGTGGACTTCAAAGTTGTAAACCGGTTGCTTATCCTATGGATCCCAATCACAAGCTTGCTCTTGCTGAAGGACCTCCGTTTGATGATCCTAAACGTTATAGACGTATTGTTGGCCGTCTTGTATATCTCACGATTACACGACCAGAACTTAGTTATGCAGTTCACACACTTTCTCAGTTTTTGCAGCATCCTATGCAGATACATTACGATGCGGCTATTCGTGTTCTTCGGTACATTAAGTCCAATCCTGGCCAAGGACTCCTTCTTCGATCTGACAGTGATCTTCTTCTTCGTGCCTATTGTGATTCGGATTGGGCTAGTTGTCCCTTGACTCGAAAATCAGTCACTGGTTATTTTGTTACTCTTGGACATTCTCCTATTTCTTGGAAAACCAAGAAGCAAAACACAATATCCCGCTCCTCTGCTGAAGCTGAATACCGTGCCATGGCAGCTGCGACTTCTGAGCTTATTTGGTTAAAGTCTTTTCTCAGCTCTCTTGATATTCCTCATGCAGCCCCTATGCAACTGTTTTGTGACAGTCAGTCTGCTATTCATATTGCTTCTAATCCAGTGTTCCATGAGCGTACCAAGCATATCGAGTTAGATTGCCATTTTGTTCGGGACTATCTTCTCAGCAAGACTATTTCTACTCAACATATCCCCACTAGTTCTCAACCCGCAGATATTATGACCAAAGCACTTGGATCCAAACAATTCGATTTTTTGACTTCCAAGTTGGGCATCTCCTCCCTCCATGCTCCACCTTGAGGGGGAGTATTAGAGTAACATTAATTTGTTAGGATCCTGATTGTAACTATCACGGTTTGTTACCTTGTATATTAAAATAGATTAGCTTGATTTATGCTTTCTGTTCCTTAGTTTTAGCTGATTTCCTGATGTAAATAGATTAGCTTGATTTATGCTTTCTGTTCCTTAAGTTTAGCTGATTTCCTGATGTAAATAGATTAGCTTGATTTATGCTTTCTGTTCCTTAAGTTTAGCTGATTTCCTGATGTAACCAATTGTAAATCTTGGTCTATATAATAGACCCAATTTGATATATCATCAAGCTGCGAATGACAGCAACTTCTGTTATGAACCGGTTCATAACAAAATTATGAATTTTTTGTTATGAACGTAAATTTTAATTTTAATTTACGAACGTAAATCAGTTATGAACCGGTTCAGAACCATTTGTTATCGATTCGAACTGAATCGACCCCCTACAAATTTTGCGGTACATGGAGACGCCCACTGCTACGGTATCATCCTTGTTTCATTTGTTTGTATTTTTCTTCACATGCAGAATATAGCAACATGAAACTAAAGAAAGTTGATATCGTGTTTCGTTCCATGTATGGCCTTATTGTTAGGAAATTATATCGTGGGTTACATATTATATTAATAATTATATTGTGCTATTTATATATATTGGGTAAATTAAAGTGATCAGTTAAATATTCTCAAATAGATTTCTAAGTGAGTATGAGCTGAATGAGTGGATACCGGTGTTGGGCCAACTAGGTATAATGGGACTTATTGCCAAACAATAAAGATAAAAACACTATAAGGGTTATGGTCCCCAAGACGTTAAATCGACAACCATAGTTTCTCTTCCCCATCAAGAGAGAGACGGCACACTAAGGAATTCGGTTTTAGGGTGATTTGACTGAGGAAGACTACAAACCTCAAGAGACAAGATTAAAGTTATTCCGCTGCAATGGAGACAGGTATGCCTCCACCTTTATTCTTATTTCTTTATGATTTGGTATGATGGAGCTTGGCTTGTAGGTGATAGTTATCACCAAAAGGTTTAGAGGAATTAAAAATTCCAACAATTGGTATCAGAGCCATAATCATACTGAATCATGAGGGAATTAAGTTTTGTGATTTTTATATAGGATGAATCGTGAAAAGTTTTGTTTTATTGTCTTTTAGCATAAAGTTTACTGTTTTTTGAACGTGGGTTCCATCTCATGTATTTTGTTTTAGCTATATAGTGTTATTTTTGTTCCCTAACGGTAATTTTTGGTTTTGGAACAAAAGTAACATTCTTTTGAAAATCTAGAATTCGCAGTTTAATAAGGGTTTATTATTTAAACTTTTGAATCTTCTTAAAGATGGAATGTTTGGAAAAAATTTGGCTTTATAATTAGGGTTTGTTGTTTGAATTGCAAATTTAAATGAACAATTCTCATAGAATGTTTTGGACTTATAGTTTGAAAAAAATCGAATGTTTAAGGTCTTTGGTTTTGGGATTTTTTTTTCTTAGATTTGATATTCTTTGTCAAAAGCCAAATTTAAATTTTTGGGTATTGCGTGCATCATTTTCAAGCTTTCATTTGAAAAGGCTTACATGTGCGTCGATTGTGCATTAATTGTTAAGCCTTATAATGAAAAGGTATTTATTGTGTGCATCATTTTCAAGCTTTCATTTGAAAAGGCTTACATGTGTGTTGATTGTGCATTAATTTTTAAGCCTTATAATGAAAAGGTATTTATTGTTATTGATATAATGATATAATGATACAATATGTATATATATATATATATATATATATATATATATATATATATATACACACACACATTGAGAATTGATAAAGAATAATTTTCTTTATTGTTGTTATTTTATTTTTAAATGTGTTTATTATCCCTAAAGGTTTCTATTTGAAATTGAATATGATAGATTTGTTAGCCGCCAAAGTGGCCAAATTTATAAAGGTTAATTTGATTTCAAATAAGTTGGTCATATAAATATATTTTATTTATGCAAATAATAATCGGCCTACAGGAAGGTTATTGTTTGGCCAAATAACATATGTTGTGTGATCATGTGTGTGTTTATTGCTTATGCGGATAGTGATCAGCCCACATGAAGGTTATTATTTGGCCAAGTAACAAACATACCTGTGGTAATAAATATGTGACAATTATCAAGAATTCTCCATGTAATTCATAGTCGACCCACAGGAAGGCTATGATTTGACAGGACTTATTGTCAATGTTTGATTACTACATTAAGAGTACCACTTACAAGTTGATATTTTGTCCACAGACTAAATATTAATGTTGTGCTAGGTATCTTATAATAAACTCATTTTACTTCAGATTATTTATATGTTATCTTTTTTGTTCTCTGTATAGTTTCTGCTACCGCCGTCAATTATGTTGCTCAAATGAATATGCTTCCAATGCTTAATGGGGCAAATTTCAAGCTGTGGAAAGAGAATGTGGAAATTGTTCTCGGCTGCATGGATCTCGACAATGCGCTAAGGACTGAGAAACTCACTTCCACTCAGGAAAATCCAAACACGGATAAAATTGAGAAGTGGGAACGCTCAAATCGCATGTGTCTGAAGATCATGAAACGTTGCGTTCCGGAGGCGTTTAGGGGCTCGATTGTTGAGACTACTGATGCCAAGTTGTTTCTGAAGGAACTCGAGCAATACTTTGCTCGAAATGAAAAGGCTAAAATTGGTCAAATCTTGTCCAAACTCATAAACATGAGGTATAAAGGAAAGGGAAACATAAGGGAGTACATTATGGAAATGTCTAATCTTGTTGGAAAACTAAAGGCATTAAAGTTAGAGCTGCCCTCTGAGTTGCTCATGTACTTAGTTATTATCTCTCTTCCTGCACAATACGGTCAATTTGTGGTGAGTTATAACACTCAAAAGGAAAAATGGACTCTTAATGAGCTCATTTCTCACTGCGTGCAAGAGGAAGAGAGGTTACAGCGAGAGAAGACTGATAGTGCTCACTTGACATCAACCTCTCAAGACAAGAAAAGAAAAAGAGCTAAGGATAATGCAGATGCTTAGCCAAAGAAGCAAAAGAAGCAGGACCAGGAATTCACCTGCTTCTTTTGTAAGAAATCTGGACACATGAAGAAAGAGTGTTCCAAATACAAGGCATGGCGCGAAAAGAAGGGTATTACTCTCGCTTTAGTTTGTTGGTACTGGTTCTGTGGCACAAGCATTTAGGTCATATCTCTAAACAGAGAATTCAGAGGCTTGTGACTGATGGAATTCTTGAACCCCTTGATCTGGATGATTTTGAGGTGTGCATTGAATGCATAAAGGGGAAACAGACAAACATAAGGAAAATAGATTCCAACAGAGCTTCAGACATCTTAAAATTGATTCATACGGATATTTTTGGACCATTTCCTATAGCCTCTTGGAATGGTCAACAATACTTTATCACATTCATAGACGACTATTCAAGATTTGGATACCTATATTTGATTAGAGAGAAGTCACAATCATTGGATGTGTTCAAAGAATTTAAAGCTGAAGTTGAACTTCAGTTAGACAAGAAAATTAAGGCCATTAGATCTGATCGTGGTGGTGAATACTATGGTAGATCTGATGGATCAGGTGAACAACGTCCAGGGCCCTTTGCGATCTTCCTAAAAGAGTGTGGAATCGTCCCACAATACACAATGGCAGGTAAACCTAGCATGAATAGTATTGCGGAAAGGAGAAACCGGACTCTTAAAGACATGGTGAGGAGTATGCTTAGTCATTCTTCATTGCCAGAATCACTTTGAGGAGAAGCACTAAAAACTGCAATTTATATCCTTAATAGGGTTCCCAGCAAAGCAGTGACAAAAACCCCTTATGAGCTATGGAATGGAAAGAAACCTAGCATAAGGCATTTACACATTTGGGGTTATCCAGCAGAAGCAAGGCCTTATAGGCCAAATGAAAGAAAGTTGGACTCAAGAACAATCAGTTGCTATTTTGTTGGATATGCTGAACGCTCTCGAGGCTTTAAGTTTTATAATCCCACTACAAGATCCTTTTTTGAGACGGGAAATGCCAGATTCCTTGAGGATGTTGAGTTTGGGGGGGAAGATAAAATAAGGAATGTTGTCTTTGATGAGGAAAAAAGTTATATTTATCTTCCTAATATTGTCATCATTCAAGATGCAATTACGGAACAAACAATTAAAATGATCAGGTCCATGTTCATGACATTGTTATGGAACAGGCTTTGGTCCCTGACATTGCTTTGGATCAAGACAATAATGAACCACCCCCTATGCCACCTATAGAACAAACTCAACAAACTCAAGAAGTGT